>NC_073734.1:7887672-8188783 GCF_023634155.1 Falco peregrinus
AAAGTCATAACTGTGCAAGACTGCACTCCCCTTTTTCTCCTCCCTGTTTCAACACCGTTATACTCTAAAGAACATTAAACTAAAACAAAGGTGACAGAACAAGGCTTTCCTTAAAGGGCCGGCACTGGGGAAATGAAAAATAACCTGTTAGAGATGCAGTCATATACACCAGCTGCACAAACCACCATTGAAAGCCTCCATTTGTACATTTGGCATCTGTCAGAGAACAAAATAGGGAAAATAAAAAAGCAGTGTCTTGAAAAGACAGAGCACTCTCCCAAGGCTGTTTATGGCCTGCCTCTTGTTAAAATGTTTATTTGTATTGATATATTTAGATGGGGTTTAAATGCAAACGCTCCCTTCCTCATGCTGATCTTTCATGGAATCCACTGGTTACATCTGTTAGTATTTATATGAGAAACAACAATAAAAATTTTGCAGCTCTTGCAAACATGGGTAACCGACACATTATCGTATGTGTGACTGTGGTGCACTTACACATTCCTTGTAGAGATGAAAAGGCACCAGGCTGTAATCTGAAAGCACCACGTAAGACCAGCTACTCCAGAGAACTCAAACATGAAGAAGTCTCTGCTGTCCCATGGAAGCTCAGCAGCTTCCCGCTGTGTGCTGGAGCCTGCGGTGCAGCCCACTGTGGCTTGGTCCCAGGAGTCAGCAGGCAATAAAGGTAGTAGTACTCTGCTTCGTACGCAGCCAAACGAATGCTCTCTCTTAAATGTCTCCTTCTGACTCAGAGCAGGACAAAGCGAGGGACACATCGATCTGCTGCCATTTACACCAGTGACTGGCTGACCCAGACTGAGGCACAGCATCAGTACACTAACAGGGAAGTTTGCTGGAACGGTAACGGTGTGGTCACAGCCCAATTAATTACTTAAGAAAGATACCTGATGTTATGAACACTGATTTTAATTCAAGGAAAAGGAGACATCAAAAAGCACTTCTTGCATTCATGCAAATCTTCACACCAGAGCCTACACCCAGGACTCCTCTCTGCTACACCTGTACTTCTGTACCAAAAAGGCAAGTCTGAAAAGCAAAACTACAAAACTGGGAAGGACCAGCACCTGAGCCTACAGCTATGGTGAGGAACCAACCCCGAGCATCCCCACGCATGCCTGAACTAGCAGATTCAATGGAGCACACCACAAGGATGGGGCACTTCCCCACTAATTCTGATCTAGACAGATCAGCCACCAATAGGCTATTCCAGAGAAAATTTGGAAGAGAGGAGTAAAAAAAACAGAGTGCAGAGACCTCTCCTCCTCTACCCATGACCAGAAAGCCTCAGCCAGAAAGGCAGAGGTGGGCCCGCCAGCAGAACCGACAGGCGGACCTCCCACACCAGGGATGGTTGCTGAGGAACACTGGAATCATTCATAAACACGGCTGTTCCAACAAAGGGCCTCAAAAGTGTGGTCACTGTATATTTACACAGTTACTCTATCTACTGTAGTTAACGCAGTGTGTTTGCTTCGGTTTTTAAAAGTACAAAGTACCCACAGGCAGGAACACCACAGCAAAGATAAAATAAATAAATAAATAAATAAATAAATAAATAAATAAATAAATAGAAGCCTAAAGACTGACTCACCAAGGAGGAGTCATCACCACCTCACCTGTGAACACAGGCACTGCAGCGTGCACGGAGCAGAGGTCTGCAGGTGAACGGTCAAACCCCACTGATCACCCGAAGAAATTACTCCTTCCCCCAGGAAAAAAACCTCAGGCCTGTAACACGGGTGATACAGTTTTACATCTAGCTCTACATTTTTGGGATGCTTGTATTATGAATTGCTGTCACCCTGAGAGGTCAGCACCAAGAGCAGAGAAATTATCTTAAGGTCAACACTGCCTGTAAGTAAACAAAAGAAGAGACCCACGCCAGGAGGCAGAGTCGAGTATTAGGGCTCCCACTTGCACACAGCTGCTGCCTCTAACAAAAATCGATCCCTGTGTGATTGGAAATGGCTGTGTGCCTGGTCTGAGGGCTACTCGGTAAATGCACAGCATGGGTGTTGCTTCCTGTCCAACTTGTTGTAAAAGTTGTTGATTGGAGATTATTTGCGGTGGTGTCCTTGCTGTCAGCCTCTAGCAAAATGTTAACCAAGTTTTCTGCACAGAAGACAAACGAGTTCAAATTCCATGTGTCAGAAGCCCCAGTAGGAACTGCAAGGTGTTGAGGAAGAACAATCAAACCAGCAATGAGTGTGACAGACAGATTAGACATCTCAAAACATCAGATGTCCAGGCCTGCAATTAACCAAAATCTCACCACAATGCCTAAATTAACTTTGGTCAGAAAAACTACCGTTAGCCCAGAAAAGCAGCAAAGGGGAAAAGAAGGAAAATAGAGCGTGTATGCATATCAAGAATGAAGAAAATACCTCAGGGTAAACAGCAGTTAAATTGATCGCTTTATTCATTCAATCTTCTAAAAACTCAAACAGAAAGCAAAAAGAGTCATTTGTATTCAATGCACAGAGCCATGTTCCACTCTCCGAACTATCAAATAGTTGAGATATGACCAAGTTTCTTGCAACCAAACATTTTTGGAATTCCCCATTAATTCTTGGTGACTAGACATTGGAGCTCATTTCAGTCAACAGGACCTAGCCATCTAGCATATAGACTCCTGAAATCTCCACCACAATCAGGCTTAGAAGATGATACGCAGCTCCTCTGAAAATGGCTCAAGTATCAACCCAGTCACCCAAAACTGGAGCCACCCAACCAGACAGTTACTTTCAGACCTTATCTTCCAGCCTATCAGTTTCCCCTCAATTAAACCAGGCTATTAAAATAACTGTAAAAGGAACTATTCATTAAAGTTTTGTCACATCCTTGGATGAAAATGCCCCAAACAGATGTGAAGAGTTGCAAGTTGCACTCACAACCGAACCAAAAATGAACGTAAAGAATTACGGTACATTTGCACACAGCATGGGAGATTGCCCCTCTCCCATCTCCCTTCATGCTCCAGTGCTCCCTTTTCAGAGGATGGCAGCTGTTAGCAAAACAATGAGGAAGCATATTTACACCAAGAATATAAGATTAGATCTCAGAAAGTAATTCTCTCTCCTACTTACACAGGCCAAGTACTCATGCATATATAAAAATATATGTAAAAATACACACACGTGCGCATGCGCGCACAAAGAATACTGGAATAAGAGGATCTTCAGCACAATTTGCCTCCTTGCAATCATAACAGCACAGATCACTCAGTCAAATATTCTTAGAAATTACTAGATGTTCAAGTTCTATTTGTAATTACTAGTTATACACTAAACAGTAAAATGATGATAGTCTCCACCAACTCCTGTATTGGTAACACATGTCATAATAAAGGTCACACACCCCAGGTGCGTGTGAAACAGTGGATATTCTTCCCCAAATTTATTTTTAATGTACTTTGACCAGAACAAATGTTTGGAACTGGATAGAAGTTAGTGGAAATGGTATAAATATGGACATTCTTTTGAATCAGAAGTGTCCTTTACAAAGTATAATTTACAAAAATCACCACTGGACAGTTAGATGAAAATAATACATAGATCTAATTCTGTAAAAAACACCTCATGACAATTTGTTGTACTTCGAAGGACTGAATTCAGCATGTTCACAACTATCATGAAAGTTTTCTCCCACAGCAAATGTACTTTACCATCGTTCTTGCTGGAAAACATGCCTACTTTCAAAACGCTAACACTTTCTTTTAATGACCAACAAAAATTACAATCACAAAATTTCCTGACAAACTCAAGCAAATGATGTCTTCCACAACCACAGAGAAAACCATGCATTTCTTTTCATGCCCTTCAATCCTCTCTACTCTTTGCTTGGTACTTTGCAGATTATTCACATTAGTACCAGCTGGAGCCAAGCATAATCCATACGCTAAACCAGAAGTACCATTCCTGAAAAACGTGTAACTTGCTGTTGAAGTGTAATCTTTGTGCAAATCCAAGAACCTTCCCCAAACACGGGCAGACCCACAGTACAACGGCTGAATTCATCTCTGCCCACCCTGAACTGGGTAATGGCGTGTGACATGAAGAAAGCAGAGCAGGAGGAAGAGACTGGATTGAAAGCAATGCAGAGTGGTATTTTGAATGTAGCTGATGGAGAAGTTTAATAGTCCTGGTACATGAGTTTGCTGGGAGATCTATTACACAGGTTGTGACCTCCATCAGCCCAGACTTTTATCAAAAGCCATTTTATGAGAATGTCAGAATGCCACACCACATTGCAGCATTCACATCAAGTCTGTTCTCTTTGCCTCTCTCATCCTCTCAAAAACTGGGAACTTCACATAGCACTGAAAAGATTTTGAATACATCTATAGTCCAGCAGAGACTGGAATACAGAAAACAAATTTTCTACTCAAGGTTCCCCAGGTCCCCTTTCTACTCAAGGTCTCCCCCAGGAGACAGAATCATAGAATTGTTCAGATGGGAAAAGACCTTTGAGATCATGAAGTCAAACCGTCAACCTAGCACCACCAAGTCCACCACTAAACCATGCCCCTAAGTACTGCATCTACACCTCTTTTAAATACCTCCAGGGATGGCAGCTCAGCCACGTCCCTGGGCAACCTGTTCCAACACTGGACAACCCCTTCCGTGAAGAGATTTTTTGTAACATCCAGTTTAAACCTCTCCTGGAGCAACTTCAGGCTGTTTCCTCTTGTCCTATTGCTTGTTACTTGGGAGAAGAGACTGAACCCACCTCGCTACAACCTCCTGTCAGGCAGCTGTAGGGAGCAATAATGTCCCCCCTCAGCCTCCTTTTCTCCAGGCCAAACACCCCCAGTTCCCCCAGCTGCTCCCCACAGGACTTGTGCTCCAGCCCCTTCCCCAGCCCCGCTGCCCATCTCTGAACACCCTCCAGCCCCTCTACGTCCCTCCTGGAGTGAGGGGCCCAAACCTGAACCCAGTGTTCAAGGTGCGACCCCACCAGTGCCAAGTACAGAGGGGGACAACCACTGCCCTAGTCCTGCTAGCCACACTGTTTCAGATACAAACCAGGATGCTTCTGGTCTTCTTGGCCACCTGGGCACACGGCTGGCTTATATTTACCCAGCCAACACCCCCAGGTCCCTTTCTGCTGAGCACCTTCCCAGCCCCTGCCCCAGCCTGTCGCGCTGCGGGGGCTGGTGCGCCCCAGGTGCAGGGCCCGGCACCGAGCCGGGTTGAACCTCGCACCACCGGCCTCGACGGGCCCAGCCTGCCCAGGCCCCTCCGCAGAGCCCCCTGCCCTCGGGGACACCAGCGCTCCCCCCAGCTTGGGGTCATCTGCAGACTGACCGGGGGGCACTCGATCCCCTCGCCCAGATCATTGACAAGGATGTTAAGAGAACTGGCCCCAATACAGCCCTGGGGAGCACCACGTGTCCCCGGCCACCAGCAAGATGTAACTCCACTCTTCTGGCCTCGGCTGTTCAGCCAGCTTTTAACCCAGCACAGAGGGCACCCGTCCCAGCCACGTAGTTTCCCAGATTCTCCTTCCTGCCCTTCTTGTAGATGGGCATCAAAATCACATGTATGTGTCAGTGTGTCAAAAAAGCCTGAAAAGTTTGTTCATGTACCTAGACACAGTCAAAACCACACTAAAATACTCCCTGCCCAAGCGTATCTTTAGTGTGTTTAGGCCATGGGTGGTCCTTCAGAAGCTGATTTGTCTATCTGCAGTAATTAACTCTTCTGTGCTGCTCTGGTTTTCCACTCATCAGAGAGCCCTACCCAGCAAGGCAGCAGTTCCTGGCAGATGATGCTGGCACTGAAAGCAAAAAATACAGATGCCAATTTCTCAGCTCAGTGAAAGCTGGTGAGAGCAAAGCCAGATAAATTGAGCTGTCTTTCTCTGAATGTTTCTGTGTGAGGTCCCTTCCCACCAACAGGTCTACCACCACCAGGCACACCATTTCACCTTTGCAGAGCACTTTTAAAAAAATAAGTAAAATCACTTCTCTGTGAACTAAACTTTACAACGTTGCCTCCTCACAAACACTGGACTAGGGAGAGATCCACCACACGTTCTCTGTCCACACATCTGCAGGTATTTACACTGGCTGATGAAAAACATGGGTCGGCTTGGGGTTCAGTCTCCATAAATACCTGCAGGTCCTTCCCAACTGGCTCAGAACAGCCACGTGGAGAACCAGCAACAAGAAAAATCCCCCTTCTCAACACGCTTTTACCAGCCAACCATTTACAGTAAAAACTTCCAAACCCTTGTGCGGTACATGGCACCAGGCTTGGAAAGGCAATATAGCATCCATGTTAGAGCAAGTCAGTGAGCTGAAATGTGGTATTATTTGTGTCAGAATTGCACATTAGTGAAACTTTCTTGGTCTCAGTGTAGGTAATCTCTGGAGTTTGCAACAATGAGCAATTAGTTTCCAAACAATGAATGGCAGAAAGCAGCTCCTCCTGAAGAAGTTAGCTCTGTAACAGTTAGCACCACTCCAGAAACTGGAAACACATCACTCTTCTGAAAAATAGAGCTAGTTAGCAGTGTCTGGCAATTGTTAAGAAACTCTGAGATTTTAAAAACAAAATTTTAGCTTTTTAGCTAAAAGGCTAGTACAACTTGCCAGCTACCCTTGGGCATTGTACAGGGCATTTTAAGATGAACCTACAACTGGCACTATGATTTGAAGCTACAGAGGCTGGTGTAATCTGCTCTTCTCCTCTGCAGTCCAGAGGAATCCTTAGCCCAACATGAGCTCAGGGAGATGTTCCCTGGGATACAAGATCATCGACCCACATTTGCATTTCACTTTCATAACTCAAGGCTTGACAAAACAGCAACGCTGAAAGCCGATCTGACATCAACAAGTTAATCCTCTCTAATTGCAGTGTGCCTCCAAAATTTAATATATTATACCTGATGAAGAAAAAAAAAAAAAAAAAAAAAACCAACACCTTCTCACACACACACCGATTGCACCACACCTTTCCCAGCAGTATGGTGCTCGGAGGAGATGTGCATTTTAACGTACCTGGCTTTTCAGCATGCAACTGAAGTCATGCCTTTCTGGAGCAGACTGGGAGGTAGCCTGCCAGTTTCACGTCTTTCATTGCTATTTGGGTCACAATGGCAAATGAAGAAGTGACAGAGCAAGGAGCAGAAACCCCCTGGTTCAGTTTTCAGTCATCCTAGGTTAGACTTGTTTTTCTTTTTTTTTTTTCTTTTTTTTTTTTTTTATTAAGGGAGAATTCAAGCAAAGCTTTCATTCTAAAAATTCCCAATAATAAAACCATAGTTATCACAGACCTCTAGTTAATCTATAATCTTTACAGGAACAGCGTGGTAAGAATATATACCTACACTGAAGTTCATAAGGCTGAATTTGTCTTAATGCAGCCAGAACTGGATGAATGCTAGGTAACCAAAGCCGTATCCCTGCCGAAAAGCTTAGCACTAAAATTCACTGCACTAATCAAATTGGTTTTATTTTTAAAAACAATTTGGTGCTTGGAAAATGAATGTGATAGAGCCGCCTCTAGAGTTACGTGAGCCAGCACAACATAAAATAAACCTCTGGCTAGGAAGTCAACCTTGAAGTTCTTTATTTAACCTATGGTCAGTGAAAATGGACTATTTCTCTTGGGCAGAGTCATGATCTAACCCTTTCCCTCCTCCTGCATCCAATTTCTGCTTTACCATTGCCCCCTCAACTGAGCTAGTTCAACCATTTGCAGGCCTGGAAGGTAAATGGGATCAGGGAACTGATCCAGGACAAAATTAATCCCCCCTCCTTTTTTTCCAGCACTGATGAATTTCTTGACCTCATTCACCAGGCTGCCTGTAAACAGCTGGACCACCCAAGCAAAGGATGGCGTGGGGGTGGGAATGACTGGACAGGAGGCCTGAGGAGCTTCAGCCAGCACTTACCCAGAAACAACTTTGCAGCTGACAGCTTTTGTCAGTGCAGCGATGGCCTTTTCCACCAGCTCAGAAACACCTCGTTCCTACCCCAAGACCTTCCTCTAGAGATGAGGAGACGGCCTAGATTGACACATTTCCTTTTCTAAAACTTGATTCTGCTTTACTTTTAAACTCAATCTCATTTCTTTGCACAGATTTATACTATGGAGGATTTGTTTCTATTTATAGTCTAGTGGTTTTTTATAAAGCACTTGATTTTCAAGCATTTGATTTGAGCCAAGAAAGAGTTGAAGGGCTGTGACCTGCAGCATCCATCCTTGCACTGTGTTAACAATGTCCAGGGTATTTTCCCCGGAACACAGATTTAGAGAAGAATGAACAGCCAAATACATACACACTGGATTTCTACATGTGTAGGACCAGATATTTAAAACTGTTGAGTAGCTACCAACTCCCAATGGCAACAACGCTAGTGGCAGCATTGCAGCATTACCTACTGAAAAGGCAGCCACCCAGCTCAGACAGATGCATGCACTGGTTTCCACTAACTGCTCGGCAACTCTGACAACACACAAATTAGAATGAGTACTTTGGGCAACATCTATTACAACTAACTTCACATTTTACAGCTTCCGTTGAAAGCTGGTTGAAAGTTAAGTAAATTTTTTCACCACTTACCCAAACTGAACAATCTGACGCAGTGAGGTCAATGAGTAATTCCAGCTTCACATTCACACTACTTAAAATACCGAGTAACTCCCCAATTCTACAGTATTTTGTCTTTTTTAAAGAATCCCAATTCAAAGACTGGGAAGAATTACAAACACACCAAGCTCAGCTACATGCAGAAGCACAGACAGGAATTAGCATCAGGGTATCCCACGCCATCCAGCACTGGCAGCCTGCTACTTCTCACAGCTGTGAAGAGCTCTGCCTAGGTAAATGATAAAAAGCAAACCAAAGCCAAAACCAGAGCACAGAGTCCATGCAAAATGTGGAAAAGCAGTTATCTTCCTCTACGGTCAGGCCTGGCTGTGAAAGAATGTCGAGCAGCAGTGACCTATTTCAGCGTTTTACCCTTTCCAAATCCAACAACAGCTGAGAACACAGGATCTGTGTGCTACTCAAGCGATAAAGATAAGTAAACTCTATCCAAGTATCACTGGGTTAGTCAACACAGTTCAAACCTGGAGCAGTATGGCGAGATGTAAGAGGCCACTTTAAACTGCTGTTGGAGCAGGTTATTGCAAACGTAAAAAATTTCTGAGGAATCTAAGCCCCTACCTGCCCACTTTTTAGAGACAGCACTGCTCTGGCTCCCACCAGCCAGGTACCTGTGTACAAAAAAGACACGCTATCTGGTATTTCATAAAGACCATTTAGATACTGTTTCAAGTGTAGCAAAGGAAACTGCTTGCTCTCCTTGCGCTGCCGATGCTTATCTCTGTCCAAACCAAAACCACAGTGTTAAATTTAACTGTTGTTCAAAAACACATTTTAGCATCCAAACAGGAAACTGGAATGCTTGGAACACTTGTCTTACTTCCAACTATTTTAACCGAGAGCAGTTCTCAACCTCTAGTAGCACAAGTAACATTTTCATAAAAAGTTGCGTATTTTCACAGGTACGTATACATGCTACTTTACTCACAACTACAGAGCCAACTTTAAAGAGTGCAAAAGCAAAGCACATCCAGTAATTGTTCCCATTCCAAACGCCCTTTGTAACCCAAACTTGGAGGGCGGTGCACATGCAGGAGACGGGGTTCCCAAATAGGATGTTGAACTAGAGGCTAAATTTGAGAAACACTGAGCATTCTGTAGCATTCTTCGTCAGCGTCTCCAAAGGGCTCCACTCTACTGAAAAACCAGGCATTTGTATATGACACTAACTTCAGATTTTGGCCAAGGAGATCACCAGCTTTAGGTACACTCAAACCATGCACTAGGACATTTTATCTGCCGTTCTGTATTAGCACATCGAGGCACATTCAGTTTCAAGTCTCGGCACTTGTATATTTGTATAAAAGTCTTTGCATTATTTAATAGAGAACCCTGAATGCACATACGCAACTGCTGCCTGCCGACCTACAATGAACTTGTAGACATGTTGATTTTATCTGTTTAACAGATTAGGTTTGCACTGACAGATGGACAATGCTACTGTTAAATTAATTAAAAATGAATACCATTAATGTTGGATGAGCATGAAACAAATTACCTTTGAGGTAAGACACTTCTAAATAGGGGGAAAAGGAAAGCAATTAATGAGGTTTGAAGATAATAGCTCCTGGTACCTTTAAAGATACCTACTTCCAGGTTTTCCTTTCTCTTCTGTCTTTCTTTTGGCAATGCTTTTACTAGCCTATACTCTTGTATTATCTATTTTATTTGTGTTAGCTAACTGCTAGTGTACTTAACTCAAATTTATAGGAGATAATGGCAAGCCAAATAATTTCAAACGTCCCTTTCATAGAATATAATGTTCTGGTCAAGATTTAGAGAACTATTAAAAATACATCCAATCACACCATTTTCTACCATTAGCCTTCTGTTAGAAAAAAATCAAATTAGTATCTCCTTCAGTTTCTCCTAAATGGCATTCTTATAAAGCCCATAGATCACTTCAGTTCTCATTCCCATTCTCCTTACATTTCTGAGGCAGAAGATTTAGGCTTCTGGGTAACATGCAGCTGGTAAATTTTTCTGACATCACTACCCACACAATTTTGTGAGTTCACTCATTGAACCACTGTTTGCAAGCAAGTCTTCAAAATTACTAACCAGGGTAAAAATTCTGCAGTGCCAAGAAGTCAAGCTGAGTTACTCATTTCTTAGCATCCACAATTCAGTTAGCTGCAAATACCACACCAGCAGCAAACCAGCGTTTCAATTTCTGCTGGCACATAACTCTATAAACTAGTTTTAGTGTTTGGATTTAAAACAAGTAACCTCTCCGCTGCATAAATCAGATACCAATATTTAGAATTATCTTTCCAAAAGGAAGATAAACAGGGGCCAGGGGGAGATGAGTATTTTTAAGAACTATTATTTCAAAGCTGAACTATAAGATCAATTGCCACTGCAATTACCAGTTTTGCATTTTTATACCCAACAATGAAAGATTAAATACATGGTAACAGAAACCCCCTGTATCTCTACAATGATACCCAAATATTATAAACCTGATATACACTGCAAGGCTTCAAAGAAAGAATAAAACTTTCCAGTGGTCATGCTGGGCAAATCAACCCAAAGAAATGAGGATCCAAGTTAATAGAAAGGATGTCCCTCTCTACTTCAGTGGCAGCACTTACATGCATAAACTTCAGTCATATATATAAAAGGCTGTCAGAGGGCACAATTCACACGCATTTTCCTGTTTATAATGATCAAGACAAACTGGCAGTGGATGCAGAGTTCTGTTTATTTCAGCCCCAGCGGTAAAATTAGTTAAAATAGAATGTTTTCAGTTCAAGGTGGTAAAAGACCATGTAGCCCACAAGCTGCAACAGTAGGTTACTGGAATGCAGAGAATAGCAAGCAAAATACGGGGAACAGCATGGAGTGCAACAGTTTTGATAGCTCAGTCCTTATAAAACTTTGTCTCAGGACGTTCAATGAGATCTAAAGGAACTTTTGCAATCAATTTCAATGGCAGGCACAAGTGACAAACTGTCATGTTTTGGCATCACCCGAATATCTACAACACAACCAGCTTTTTATAGGTCCACATATGACTGGTATTCTGTGCTTCTGCTCAAAATGGCTCAATTTCAGCACATTACTCAGTACAGCATTTAATTAAGTACATTTATAACTAGTGACGGGGGGGTTTAACTGTCTTTTCATGCAACTGTTTTGCCGTAAGGTTGTATAAAACCCTTCTTTTAGGTTCCTTCTGTTAGGGCAGGGAAGAAGGAGGAAAGAAGAGAGCTTTCACCTCAGTTTCAGTTTCTGGAATATTTATTTTCCAAACTACTGCTTTTCATTCGCTTTCTTTGGCTGACACTGCTACATGCCCACCTTTTAGACACAGTCCTAGAGCATTAGCAGCTCTTGGCCCAACTGTTCACCCATGAAGTCCAAGGCAAAATGTTGGTACTCTCTCCATGGGACAAGCTCCCCCGGCAATGCTGGACAGGGAGGGCATCTAAAACACTTGTCACGTAGGCTCTTCCTCTGGCCTCTTCAGCTGCTGAACTACTTAGTAACCTTGCTGCATTTGACTTGTGCCACACTTTGAAAAAAGTAAAAGAGGAGCTGTTAAACAATTACTTTTGACATCAAAAAACCCCTCTGGCATCCCTATTGAACACAGATTAACGAAGCCTGTTTGCACTCCAGTTGTCACAACAGAATTTAGACTAGTGACTTGGGTTCAAAGGTGAACTTGAACAACAGATACGAGCAGGTGAAAGGTGTCACAATGAGGTCATCACCCTATTTCACCACAGACAGCCCCTACATGCAGGGCAATACAGCTCACATCCCTCAGTCACATCTGGACTAAGTCTTGTTTCCAAGAAGAAGTGATATTTGAACCTCCCATCACCCATTTGTTCTTTGACCTCTGATTAAGCCCTCCAACAAGAATATTGATAGTTGCTGTGGAACCACAGTTACCTGACATTTTGTTTGCGTTTTTAATGGTGCACATACTTGGGGACAGATGCACAAAGGTATAGAGGTGATACAGCTCTGCAGCACCCAACTTCCAGGCACACGGCCTCCCCACGTAACGCATACAGCATCAGTCCAGGACTTTGTCACCCTGTCATAGCACAGTCACCTCCCACCAAAAGGTGCCTGTGTGCAGAAGAGTCATTCCCAGAGAGAACAAATCCTGCATCAGATGTGACCCAAGGTGCACACATGCAAGAACACGCAGTTTATGTGACATTTCCCTGTGAAATCAGGTAACTCACACCCTTGATGCTTTAACATCTTCTGGGTAGTTACAGGAGGAAAGCATAAATAAAAAGGAAAAAAATCCAAAAGATGTAATCAAGTTGTCAAAAGTATCAATCAGCTTTGCTGGATCTTGAGATGCACTGGAAGCCAGACAGGCAGCATCAATGCCAGTAGAGATCAATACTCCCACAAAATAGTGTTATGCTGTGCCTAGAAAGCAGAGGGAGCAGTAATAGATATCTCACACAAAAACACCCAACTCTCTTCAAGAATAGCTGTGAGAGTAGTAGCAATGATTGTACCATAAGTACAAGTAATTACTGTCAGGACTACATCTGGATCAAAAGTTTGGCGACTGTTTTACTAGCAGAAGAATCTCCAAGTTAAAACTGAATTTTGAGTTATGAGCCAGTACCTCCCTGTAATTTTCCCTTCTTCTTTATGAGCCAGTATCTCTCTGTAATTGTCCTTTCTCCTTCTTGTACAACCACAGCACTTATCTAAAGATTTGTTTGTTTGTTTCTTGTTCTTATCCTGCAAGAATTTTGATTTACTCAAGAAATTTTAACTCAGAAGTACAAGCACTATTATTATTTTCACCACAAACAATCTCACTTTTCATTTTCAAACTATGTAACAACCTTTTTGTGTCCCAATAAAGATAAATAAAAGAAAAGAAAAGCAAACAAGCATGCAATCTAGGTTTCTCTCCCTCAGACTCTGATGAAAAGAACAGAAGCAAGCCTTGCACAGCTGTAAAGTCTGGGTTTTCAGGCGAAAACACGGAGATTCAGGTTCAAGCTTTGTTCTGTCCAATCTTTTGTCTTTATTATAAAGTTCTTATTAGTGCACAAGTGAGATCATGCAGGAGGAGCTAATTAACTGTGCTTTCTCACGGCTGCTTACCTTGCAATAATGTATCTACATAGAAATGTCCTCAGAGCAGAGACTCTAAATCCACACTACCTCAGTCCACAAGAATACCCCGAACAACTACACTCTTAGATGACATCTTTCCCAGCATCCACTGCTAGAACTGCCTCACATTACTCCTTGGCAAAGAGGGAACATAAGAAAGCCCTACCGATGAGCTCAAACATCCATCTCACCTCCTTACTCCAGCACTGTCCCCCAATGTACCTCTCATGAAGAATGTTAAGGAGAGGGAAACACAGTAATTTCCCCTGTAATACTCTTCCAGCCTCCAGCAATTCATGGCTCCTCTGGAGAGAAAGAACTACCACATAGATCAGTTCCACTACAAAATCCCTTAAACTACATTAAAATAAAATTTGAATGAAAAAGAAGAAGAGTAGGCAATAAAAATCAAAGTTGAAAAAGTAAGTTTTCAGGTTGGAACAGACATTTATCATACTCCATTTGTAAGGTCCTTATTCCTCCTTCTGCAGTAAAATCATCTTCAAGGCCAGAACTACAATAACCCTGGCACAACCTGGAGATTGGGGATGACACAGTCAAAGTAACAGGCTGCAGCTACTGAAAGAGTTCGGACAGCACATGGAAAGTGACCATTTTGCTTTTGTATTTCCACTCCCATCACGGGGCTTTTCGTTTGGAGTGGCAGGTTTCAAATGTATATGTCAACATTGACCAAGAGAAGCTGATTTTATTGTTATTTGTTGTTGTTATTGTAAAAATTATTGTTAATTGTTAATTCTTCTTTTTTTTTTTTCTTTTCTTTTTTTTTTTTCTTTTCAATTGCCTTTTTCTCCTTGATATTAACTTAGGAACAACTGAGTTATCACATTGCAGGTTAGGACTCTGTTTTTGAACACAAATCTGTGGAGTAGAAATAAATAATGCTACAGTTCCACCTGTATAGACTGTTCTTCATCACAGTCACAAGCTCAAACTGTAACTCAGGTTTCATCTTCACCCCATAATGTGAGTAACTCATCAAGCACTTCCTGCTGAGCCAGCCCCTCCGCTGGGCGAGCTCCCTCGCAGGGCTCTTGATGGCTCATGCTGCAGTCACTCCTTTCTCCATCCCAGTACTACGACACCAGTCTACTCATTTAGGTGACTATTGCACTGAAGACAAGCCCTCTGCAAGAACATTCGATGATTAATACTTTTATAATCTGTTGTCCAAAGAGTTAAATTAATTCTGTCTTACAGGGAAAGAAACTAAGGTGGGAAGAAAATAAATACCATTCTGAAGACTACATACAGGGTCAGCTGCAAATAAAAAATTCCTAGTGTATCACTCGGCTAATCACACAAAGTTATCACCGTAAGACATGCAAACATTACTTATGTCCTAAGAGACCAACTGCAAGTGACCAGAAATGAAACACCCACTCAGTTTCATCTCCAAGCAGAATTAATAACTAATTAACCTAAAATCAATTACTTAAAAAGGCAGCGAATCACTGCCTATTTCTGAGGAACCATGACTAATTCTTCTTATGTACTGGGGACTTGATACAACACTGGTTTTTTTCTCACACATCTCAACAGCTCTTTCTCCGCCCCCTCTGGCATTGTTTTTCACTGAAATCATACCCCATTGCTGGTTCATCTAAAATTAAAACAAAGAGGAAATAGTTAACATGTGTGTCTGTTATAGACCCTCCAATGCCTGAGGAGTACAAGCAGGAGTTAAAAAAAAATCACCAAGGTTGTTTTTTGGAGCTTTTGGGACCAAATTCCACTCTGTGTGAGCATCACTTGTACAAAAGGCTAATCTAAGAGGAAACCACGCTGCTTGATGAGTGCCAGCCCCAAGAAGAAGTCAAGATTTGGATGGTAGAGGGCCAGACCTGAGATGGTAGGGGTAGGGGCCCAGATGATGTGGTTAATTTGTTTTTCAGCCACCTGCCAAGTTCCCATGCAGGTCAGTAACTATGAATCACACTCTGAGATGTCAGGTAAAACCTGGTCAGTAATCGATACAGGAATAGAGTGTACCTGAAAAGGATTTAGGTTTACTCCTCATAAAAAAAAAATAAAAAATACTGTTTTCATTTCACAGGCTTGTTTACTAACTATAACTGTATTGTAGAGTGATGTAAGTTGGTGTGGTTTTTCCCGTAAAATAGGAATAATCTGGACTATCTTCTGTCCTGATTAGAGAATTACCCAAAAGGTTGAAACACTCGGTTATTTATGTGGCACAAACAACCTTATCCAAGGACACGTATTATTCTAGAAGGAAACAAGCAACCTCAAAACACAAGTGGAAAAAATGCAATGTCAGCATCATACTGTTTCCTGAACTGTTCTATATTAAGTAATACATTATTATCATGTAGGGTACACCTGAATTGTGTAATTACCACACCACCTCACCTAAAAATGGGAAGACACCCACCCAAGGTCTATTGCTGTTCCAAGATGAAGAGAAGAAAAGGGCAAGCACATTCTTCCAACAGCACTACGAGTTTTTTTCATGTATTTAGGGTAAGACAACACCTGAAATAAATGATGAGCATTCAGAACAGACCCTGCCAGTAAGTGTGAGCAGCTGAAGAAAAGCTGTATTCAGCGGTGTCAAAAAAGCACAGTGAGTAAAAGCAAGATTAAATAATATTATTTAAATTAATTATTTACAAAAATTAAAACAATAGTGCAAATAGTACAAGGCCATTGTATCAGACTGATCTGTTACAAAGGATTATGGAAAAAACCTCCCTGTGGCCCCTGGACTGAAGTGACCAAGGTATCGCTTACCCAAGTGACTGCAAAGCTCCTGACAGAGGCTGGCTTTGTGCTCTGCCCCTGTACAGCCACCAGCCCCAAGACCGGGGCTCAGAGACACACCATGATATAGGGAATACAGATAGAAAGCCATGAAACATGCTCGTTTGCAGTACTGCACTGAAGACAAGTGAAGTCTATGAAAATCTCAGCTCCAGAAACAAGTAAATTAGTTAATTTCTAGCACGCAGGTCTGCCTCACATTAATCTACTGTTGCATGAGTTGAACAACAAAAGCACTACTGGGCTGCCAAACCCAAAACCCATACATTAGAGAAAGCCAAAGTTTTAGCAGAGTAATTTTGTGGGAGGCTGAGGGGTTATGAAACAACTCCAGTTTTGTGATGTTCCCAACAGTCCAGAAACACCATCTAACGAATGTTAGATTTTTAACTGACTGTAAAATAGATTGCTCAATGTACAGAACATACACAAATGGATTATGTATGTAGACCATTTATGTAAACAAAACCACGTGACATTTACAAATAAGGAAGAGCAGCTAAAGAGGAGGGTTTATTTTAAAAAGTTCTGTCTCCCTGTCATTGCAACTTGTGCTCCAGAAATCCCATTTGCACGGCTTCCATGGTAACTCTGCAGTACTGCTTATTTTTATAAATAATGATCCAGCCACAAAAAGAGCAGCCACTTGAGGCTTATTCTAAGGCCAGTCTCAAAAGCCATGAAGGAAAAGCAAGCATAAAAAGAAAAAAGAGGAAAGCAACAAAGTCCAGAACCGGACAACTTCATATTGTTCAGCATCATTAGTGAAAACTGTAAGGCTCCTTCAAAGCAGAGCAACAAACAAGCTTATAAAGTTAATAACCTCTTCCCAGAGTCAAGACACACAAAGACAGTCTCCTGCTAAGGTCCTTGGTCATCTGCCATACATCCGAGAACAGCAGCAGTGTCATATCACAGAACAGCAGGACCTCACACTTCTGCTGGTCAGATTCAAAGCCCACCGTAACAAGGGCTGCAAACTGGCTCATGGAAGTCTGGGGGGTTGGAATGGGCTTTTGAAGATTGGTAGCAAGTGGGAGAGCCCTGTGCAACTTCCACGATACCTCAGTTATGGCGTGCAAAAAGGTGAAAGGCTTTGGCCACAGGTAAACTGCATGGAAAGTGAAGCTTCTGCTGCCTTTTATGTCTCCCCATTTAAAATACGTAATTGATTTAAATGGCCTCTTGGTTGCATGTTGGGTTCAAACTTTGGTCATTATGCTCACGGTAATGAATCAAATTCCTCAACCATGTTGTTCTTAGCATTTGGGTTTGCATAATTATTTCTTTTGTAAAGACTACACTACCACTACCACAGAGAGCCCTTCTGGCCGTAACACAAACACTGCTTGCCTCTTTTTTCCAAAGAGGTGTTTCCTCTTTGCCAGTTTTCAATGCGGCATCACCTCAATTAAGAAGCAAACTTTAAAAGCAAGGTTGCTTGAATTTACTGAAAGCACCCCGTTGTTTAATGACCCTAAGTTAAGGGAGCAGTGCTATCCACTACACTAAACCACTTCCCAGCGTTTCGACTAAGTTTAGCATAGAACTGGATTTATAATTCTCCTGTTAACAAAAACATAGCCAAGACTCCCAAGACACTTCTCCAAAACAGCAACATGCAATAATTTATGCTCCCCTAACAGTCATCCTTCAAGTGTTTGCTTAAGAGAAATTCTATAGGATGTTTTAGGTATTACTAACTTGAACTCAGAAAAACAACACTCAAAAAGGAGTCCAACCAGCAGCTATGGGAAGAAACACCTGCCAAAGGACTGTCATCATCTCACAGTGGCCCTGTTAACATTTCTCAGATCTGCCCAGAAGAAAATTCATCAGGCAAGTTACCAGTCTGCTGAGGAGCTCAGTCAAAGGGCATCTCTATAATCAAAGTATCAAAATTGGAAAAACACCCCCAAACAATAGTGTTGGTAACAGCCGAAACGTCTTTTCATACTGAAAGCTTCTGGTCACTATCAAAGTAGGCCAGACTCAAAGTGGGATACGGTTTAAAAACTTTGTTAATTACTAACTTCCTCATCTCTGGAGGTTTTCATACAGTTTCAAACTGCCTCTTTAAATACTTTTAAAGTATACTTGCCTTACTAAGACTGGTTCTGTGTATGTTAGAAACCTTAGTTCTCTCAGTTGGTCTCCCTAAGATGCTCGGAGTTCAGTGCTGCACGCAAGCAACTACTGAGCACACCAGCTGCAGGTGCTGCCTGCTACCCCCAAGCACGTATAGACAGCGAGTGATTTCACACCAGTAACCACACGTGTGACATTCATGCACTGGGGATAAAGAGAATTCAAGATACAGGTGCGAATAAAAAAAGCCCTGTAGTATCTAAATCTATAGGTTACATACAATCAGGACTACCACCAAGACCCTACAAAACAGCTAGAGAAAGGCAGCCCCCCTGTAACCTGCACTGCCCAAGAGCATCCATGATCCATAAACACCTGATTTGAGACCCGACTACACAACTGCCCTTCGGACACCAAACAACGACACTTGCACGGTATGAATGACTCTCGGCAGCCACTGAATTCAGCAGGATTTTAACAGAGTGGTTTAACTAGACACCTTTACAACAAGCTTTGTACTGTTGAAGTCAAGTAAGATTAATTCCATCCCAACTTTCATCTTGGCTCAGCAATCCAGCTAAAGTAAACCTGTCCACAGCCCAAAGAAAGAGTGAAGGGAAGGAGAAGAGACCAAATAGTCTTCTACTGGAGCTATTAAAAAAAAAACACAGAGGTTTTTATTTTTAAAATTAAATTTACATTTACATTGTAAGCTACTTCCTTCATTTCTCTACATATCCACTAACAAGGCACTGAAGGCAGTAAATCTTGATTCCCATAGACCTTCCTTTCCTTCTTTTTTTAATATTGGCAATCTGCACTTGAAAAAACAAAACAAAACAAACACAAAAAGAAAAACAAACAATAAAACCAACAAAACCAACAAACAAACATGTAGAAGAGTTGCTATCAGGGAAGATAAAGAGAAGTGATTAACGACTCAAAAAGCATTGTCCTTGATGAGAAGCTTCCTTGGGGCAAAATAAGCAACCCTTCAAAGGCTAGTTGGGCAGTGGGTGGAAGTTTCCAAAGCCTGAATCAAGGGGGCTGCAAGGCTGTAAATAAGTTTGATTTCTAGGGTGGCAGTGCTAGAAAACATTGGGTAGTGCAGAAAAGCAGCCGATTCTGCTGCAAGTATCTGAGCTCATGATTAGCAGAGCTAGTGCTGAACATAAAAAGAAGCCACATGAGCAGGACCTACAGGTCTGTACAACAGCCAGAAAGGGGAGAAGGGAAGGAGGGAAGCAGCAGGGATCACATTTCAGTCCTTAAGCATCTCATCTCTTTGACCCTGTGTGTCTGATTCCAAGCTCAAATACAGTTCTGACGTCCAAGGTGTCACCCTATCTCCAATTAATCAAAGGAGAGTCCTGTGTAAGTAGCCCCTTCTCAGGAATCCCATGGCCTGGCTTGGAATTTGATCTCTGTCATAGCTGTCAACAGATCCACTTCTTGCGTCTCCCTTGCTTTTGTTTTTATCTAAGGCAGCTCAGTAAGCCTGGAACGAAACACGCACAGACAAAGCAGAGGGATACTGGGGCTTTTTAGCAGGAATGAAGCATCGGGTTTTTGCTACACTGAGTAGTGACTAGCTCATGCAGGTGCTGCGGACAGAACTGCTAAAGGTACGTTAAATGCTCTCAAGTTACCACTTATGACCATGCATTATTCTTAAAAATTAAGGTAACATGAAGCTTAATTAAACCTGACAGTCAAAATAAATACCTACCAGGCTCTACTTCATGAAGCCTGCCTAGTGTTTTCTGATTTTGGAACTTTTAATTGTTTACCAATCCATCAACAAACCTTTCCGCAGTGACCCCATGAGTGTAAAGGATCTGATCTTTAAACAAACTGCCTGGAGAGACCAGTTTGATAAGCAGTGAAGAAATAATTATGCCATTCAGAAATCAATGTATTCTCAGGCAGAAACGTATTGCAGCAATTACCTTAATACGGGGTGAAGTCCATGCAAAATCACTGAGCCTGACTTTAACATCACACTTTATTTCAGTAAAGTATGAGAAAGCTGACAGTATTATCATCTCTGCGTAAGAGATTAAGAGTCTGACATACCTTTTCCAGTGACTTTTGATCAAAACATGACTAATTGTAGAGGGAGGTCTCCACTCCCTGATAGCTATAGCTTGCAAAAAACATCTTTAGAAAATCAATGCCCAGCTTTTTCAACATGCACCTAACCTTTGTCCTGTCATTCATTGTCATGCACCTTAGATAAACACCATTGCTTTCCTCACAGGATACACCCATCGCATGCAAACTCCTAAAACAAAACCTTCACAGCCTGAAGTTATGAGAAATTGTCTGAATTTTTTCTGCACCAGAAAAGCAGGAACTCCCCCACTTTTCCCCAAATAATCATCCACCCAAAATATCTCAGGCTGATCTAAATATGTACACTGTGCAAATCACAACAGCACTTTGTGGCCTAATCCTGCAAAACACCGAGGGCTTCCAGTAAGGGCTGAGTACCCTCAGCTCCTACCCACTCACAAGGGAGTCTGAGAGGCAAATTTTGCAGCTTATAGTGAGAACCTAGGGCTAAAAATTAACCATACAATAAACAAAACAATACAAAAATCTGCAGGTTGATCACATCCTTAATCCAACTATGCAGCTGCACAAGTCAAGTGGGTGTACAAGAGGGATGGGACTGGATGGCAATTTTGGGAGATAACCCTGTTGTTTCCAGTACAGATTAAATCAGGCTTAAACCAAAGCATGAAATAGCATGCTCAGGGACTTTTGCAGTTCTTGGGCCCAGATAATGCTTGAAAGAAACCCAGCACTGACGGGAGCCTTAGCTGTAACTGTTCAGCTCAGTAGCAGCAACTCTCCTTTTCGTATTTTTGGTTATTTTTATTTGTCTATTGAATCAGAATCATCACAACAGGGCAAAATGCAATAGAAAATGATAAAAAAAAAGAAGGCAGCACTGATCCTAGAAGTATGGGCCCAGTTACGATCAACTACTGACATGAGTAAATGAGATAGAAGGGTGAATTTTATCTCCAAGCTCATCATCATCCTCTGGAGAGGAGTCCTCCTAATTAAAGGCCTGAGCAACATCAGAGCTGAAAAAGCAAAACAAAACGGAGCTGCCTACTGCAGTCCATTCTAGCTAAGACTAAGGAGGGGTTTTAGTTGGTGGCATTTTTCTCCTTTTTTCTTTAAGTCAGTTAAAAAAAAAAAAAAAAAAGATGGCTGTGAATAAGGTTAGTCTTTCAATTTGAATCTACTTCCTGAATCTTTTTGACTAATAAACCTTTCACCTTGCATATCTCTCACAACAGTTCACAAAGCAGAAAGCTGAGACCTACAATACAAGAATTATATGAAAGGGCTAACCCACTTCCTCTCTCCTGACATCTCTCACTCGCAAGCATACGCTCATCCAAACACACACGCAACTAGCAACCAGCCTTGTTGTCTTAGCTGTCCAAAGAGGAGAACATAATCCTACACTTTTTCAGATTTTAACTAAATTAGAATATTTCAGTTCTTTCTTCTAGTGCTGTATTTTTATTTGCAAAATTTTCATTCATTTTCCCTACAGAAGCACTTTCTGTTTTGTAAAAAAAACAAAGGAAAGGACTGACTGAATGATTTCCAACCAGTTCATACCTGAGAAAAAGCTTAATAGCTTCTCCAACCTCATTTTACTCTACTATTTCTTTTGGGGGCTGGTTTTGCTTTTGTTTTTCCATTATTCGATCACTATAGTTAGGTGATCAAGCATGGAGAAACTGCCTCCATTTTACAGATGACAAACCTAAGATATTAAAAGTTTGCGTTAGGTAATTTTTATACCCAAGAACTCAGTTCTTGTGGCTGCCCCCTCTCCCATTTTTCCCATTCAACTTGCAGAAAGTTAATGCACGTGTAGCCTCACTCTTCACATCTCAGAGGTACAACGCATATCACACACAAGCCAAAAATACCTCTTCTACAGTATCCGTCATGGTGAAACTGTAAGGCCCTAGCACAGCTGTCTGCAAGCACCCCACCAGACATCAGTCTCTCCCCGTTCCTGATCTCTCAAAGGATACCTGGTACAGTAGCATCAACCCACCAGGAAACAAAGAGTTAAATTTTGTTGAAACAGGGCATTCCCCTCCATAAAGCTGATTAATGTGCTGAAAACCCAAAGCCAGGACACTGGGAATGGGAAGTAGAATTACTAAACGTGCGTCACTGATTCTAGATTCCTCTTTTCTCCTGTTGCTGAATTACTGTAGCTTGTACGTTCTCAGGGCACAAACTAGAACAACAGCAAGAAAACCATTCTCCAAATCCACTGAGCTGAAGAACCACCAGTTTTTGGTGCAAATTCATTAATCGATTGGTTCAATGGAAAGAAAAAAAGCTACTGTGGCCAGTGAGGAACAACATACTCCAAAGCATTTTAATAAGTTAAGCCATTATAACTTGCTCAGCAGAAATGTCAAGAGGTTTTGTTTGCCTAAAAGGAAACAAAGTAGCTGTTACAGTATTTGCAGTGACTCTTTCCCCAGACTCGGGGCTATTAATGACTGTAATTCTGACTAGAGTGTGATTTAGCAATAGTCACGTTGACCCCGCACAGCACATCATGGGACCATAGAGCTTCAAAGCACTCAGCAAATACTCAGCAAATATTAACCTGGTTATTCCTGAGGACACAGAATTTTTTATTTCTATTTTTCAGGAAAAGAAACCAAGGCTGAAAAGAGAAACGGGACCACACCAAAGCATCGAAAGGTAGAAAGAGAGAACTAGTTCTGGGAAATAGTGCTGCTCTCGCTGATGAAGCATCCGTTCAGTAATAGAAATGTCATATTTTGATTGCAGCACTGCAACTTGCTTAAATCAGCCATGGTATTTCAGTGGTGCTCATATTGTGCATGGCTTGTGCAAACTGATACTAAAGGTCAGCATATTTAACAGCTACATAAAGTTAACATTGTTTATTGAATGCTACTGGCCTAATGCAGTAAAAAACACACAAATAAAGACACAACGATTTGCTCAGGATGACCACAAGTACAGCAAAACCCTGTTTAGGGTGAAAGAGAATGAATGCCCGCACCTCTTTAAATAATACAGTGCCACTGAATGTTTGCAATTGCTGCTCACAGTATGTTTCCCACGTGCAGTAAAACTTTCCCTGAGGGAAAAATGGCTTCATTTTCGGAACGTTCCAGTCTCAGTGTTTATCATTCCTTTGCTGCTGTCTGAAAGACCCGAACAGAACAAAAATCTGACTCACTGAAATGGAGAAAACATCACACCTGACATCACATTCATCCCGTGAGTTAAAGCAACTTCTCCAACCAGAATTACTCTCTTCGCTTGCATTCCTTGCAGCAGTCCCTCCTAACTAAGTAATTTCAGGAATATCTGCAACACTCACCTTCTTACTCTCCCTTCAACATTGGGAAGGTACTCTATTAGCTGTTACCAGGGGGGTTCCAATTTGTTTCCCGCAGGACAGAAATGCAGTATTACCAGTTTGACTCTTTAGGAAACAGCCAACAACAATACTAGTGAAATGGAAGAAACGCTTGTTTGGTACCATATGGAAATTAATAGCAACACGTTCAACAGGCAAGCTGAAAACCTGCTTTCTAAAATCCACCTCTGACCTCCAGAGATAAAGAAACAACGTACAAGCAGCAACAAGAAAGTTATGAAATGTAGGAACTGACAAGTGAAGTGTTTTAGCAGTATTGGCAATAGACATACTGACTGATGCTGGCCTGTTTTCCTGGCCTTTATTATATATTCATACATATGACTGGGAAAGCAGATTAATAATGCCACATAAGACACAGACAAAGGATCAGAAAACACCTGCACCACCGCAGAACAAGTCACCCATGACTAAGAAATATCCTTCTATTAGAAATTCTTTGGTGAATGAAACTGGAAAAAGAAAAGGCTGAATGAGGCACTACAGTTGAGCATTGAACCTTATTTTCCAGTAGCACATAGTTAAATGCTTTATTTCATGTTTCTACAAGTATTTGAAGATACAAACCTGTCACTAAGTATTAGAAACATAATTTTTCAAAAAAACCTTCATGATTAGGGCGGGAGGGGGGAGAGCGGATATATGTTAGAACAATTCTGTAAAATTTCTTGAGTGTTTCCAGAAGGGAATATATTTTTTTTTTTAAATCTTTGTACAACTCGAGCACAATTTGACTTGAAAGACCTTAATCACCAAAGGTGCCTGTAGTAACACCAACTGGCTTGCCACGTCAAGAGAAGGTTGTATTGAGGTTCAAAATGCCTGTATACAACACAATCTTTTTTTTTCATTATTCATTTAATTCTGATGTTTAACTTGGACTTCTGACGTTGTTCTTCCACTTCTTGCTCTGACACAGACTTTGGATTTGGTTTTGGATAAGAGTATATAGCTCTACTTCCCCACCAAAGATACACGGGTAATACTGCCCAATTATAAAGCGTATTACGAGAAACCACATCGTGATTTATCAGCTTCACTGGGGTAACAGTCCACGACGGGTATCTTAAGTTGCAGAACTACACCAGACAATCTTAATGAGCACTAATAAACACCCCTTTGTACGACACCACACCAATAAGCAGTTTGCCACTAGACATGTGTTATATACAAAAATTCTAAAACATTTCAGAAATATTCTTCCTTGTAAATTACACTTCCCAGCAGAAAAACAAAGCACTCTCCAATAATAACAACTGTTAGAATTCATGCTCTTTGTTGTATATGTTACTTATACACTAAGTAAATGTCTTCTGCAAAACTAAAGTCTCAAGATTTAATCCAAAGGCCAGTGTAGCCAATTCAAAAATCCCCCAATTTAATTAGGCTTTGCATTCCAGCTCCAACACTGCAATCGTGCGTGGCTGTAGCTCAGGACCAAGGCATAAGGATCCTGTAAGTACTTACCATCACAAATAGCTCTGTCATGATGAAATGAGTATTTGCCAAATCACTTCCTAGTGCACATCTACCTGGCTTGATACCTTCTTGGCTCCAACTCTGCACATTGCAGAGCACTCAATTTCCAACAGGACTTCAGATTATGCAGTATTTTGCAGTATCAAGAACTACGAGTCCTAGCTGTTGATTCCTCAGGATCTTAAATTCATCTTTAGCATGCTTGACACCTACAACCTCATTTCCACTTGGGACTGCCGGAAAGCGAAGTCCCAAATAAGCACACATCTCCAGCAAGCTGATTTCCTAAACACACATCCCAAATAAAAACAAAGTACAAACACTAAAATTCAAATAAAATAAAACCATTTTTTCATCATTTCAGAAGTCTTTTGTCTCCAGTAAAAATTCATTGCCTTAATATTTTCAGTTTACATTTCTGTAATTCAAAACATTTTGCTTTTGTTTGGCAGGCTTTACAAATTCCATCCAGTAAGCCATCAGTCACACATACAGACTAGGGCTTCCTAGTGGGTTGCTGTTCTTACTTGCATTATTTAAATTCCCTTCCATTGACCTGAACATAATGTAAAATGATACTAAAGCAATTTTTTTTAATGTAAAATTGTGATGGGAACCCTCCAAAAATTCATGGGGGTTTTTCATACATGTCCTACTGCAAGTCATTCAAATGGCTGTAGCACAGCTTTTTGAACACCCAAGAACATTCTCTTTATATTTGGCAGGCAAACTGGCCACATTAAGTACAGTTAAAATGGACTAACTTGTGAAAACTGCTGCTAGCATATATTGGAGGATTTCTGCTTGCATGTTAACAGTCACTGCAAAAGTCTCAACGGAGCAAAGTAGATTAATGTGCATTAGATTGACAGTTTAGAACAAACATCAACAGTTTCTCAAAAAAAAAAAAAAATCAGACCAAAAAAACCCCTAATTTCACTTCTAGTTTTTCTTTTGCATTCAAAACCTAAAGCAGACTTCTTGTCATCCTGTCAGTGACCCCGCCACGTACCGTGCCAGCGGCTCTGCAGGCAGAGGTAAGCCAAACAGGGTATCAATGTCACAGTTTACTATCACCAAGATGACTACGTGTGTAAGAAGGGCATTCTTCCCATCACTGCACTTACTCCATAAGGAAACCAGAAAGGGCATCAGGCCAAAGTCTGGCAGTTAAGCAGACACACTATCAGGTTTCCCACATTCAAAAATCTTGCTGCCAGGGAAGCATGAAAACTGCTTCCTACAGGCTGGGTGGCAGAAGGAAAATTAAGCGAGACCTAGGCAAGACCATTATTCTGCTGATCTGCACAGAGCTTTTAAGATTTTTATCTAGCTGAAGTCCAGTTCTCAAAACACAGGAGCTTCCTCTTATCACCCAGCAGCTCTTTCATTTTCAGCCTCAGTTCTTTTATCATTGTCCTGACAGAGCTTTATCTCCAACCATCCCTTTTGCAAAGGCCATAAGATCTCCTGAGCTGTTTTTATCTATCTGCAAACACAAATGGGAAGGTTGGGCCCACTGCAGCCCATCTCCCAGCATCTCTGCTAAGCTGTTTCCAGCAAGAAGCTCTCAGCAGCACTGAAGGAAAAAAAAAAAACAAACTTCCTGCGACTAATACATACACCCTGCTCTGGCAAGCTGATTCCCAGATCCTCCACAGCAGAGCACAATAGCTACCTTTACCATTACGTCCTTTCTGATGCAACAAAGGGAACCTATTTTCACATATGCAGGTGATTTCTGATGTGATTTCTGATCACTGATGCGATCACATTGTTTAGGCTGAGGGTGCTACAACAATTTACCAGCAGCAGAAGACGAGACTGAGTCAGGAGCCTGTTTCCTGATCCCATGCCAGCAAGCTCAGCAGGTCAGCCCTGATGGAAAGGTCAGGCTTCAAAACAACCAGGTCCAGCTCTGTGCAAGGAGCCAACAGGCAGAGCAGAGAGGTTCTGACACAGAATTCAGAAGAGGTCCACACTCAGGGGGGAAAGTCCCTGCGCAGTGCACAAGCAAGGGAACCTTGGGTTGACTGTCCATGCCTGGTGTTCCACATAGAAAGCAAAACAGTCCTGAACATCCAAAAGACAAGCACCAAACATGGCATCTCACAGGAAACATAGTCATGTGTATACAAAAGCTCTTCTAAGTGATGAAAGAATTAAAAGACATGCCAGGGCTGAAGTCTTTTTTTTTTTTTTTTTTTTTTTTTTATGGCATTTCTCTGTAAAAGAACTCATTTACTGCTGTCCCTGGTATTCATCATTGCATAACAACTTTGTAATTGCATGTTCAACTGCTACCACGTAGCATGTGAACGTGCTGGTGAACATTTAGCTCAAGTTAGAGACTTCATCATGAAAATCATTAATTATTTTTATGCACATGGCTGTTCTGGCTACTTCTGAAAGGTAATTTTTGTGTTCCCTGGCCCCAAGGCAGGATCTGTTAGTTAGCCATTTCATGTTTATACAGAATCCAGCCAGAAAGACTCACACTGGCTTGAAGACCAGAAGAACAAAACTGATTAATAAAAATAAAGTAATCCTACTGGCCCAGATAACATGCGATACAGTCAGGCAAGTAAACCTTTCTAGCTGGGTTTCTATCAAATAGGGTCATTGCTACTCCCTCACTAAAAAAGCTTTCTTTTACTCTACAGAAAAGCTTTGTATTAGTATTCCCTGAGCAGCCAAATATGCATATACAATTGCAGTGGGAATCCCAAAAACATGAACTGAGGCCAACACAGAGCATGCTGGAAACTCGCATTCTCCAATGCAAGACAGTAATGTCTGAAATTCCTCCAGACTCCTGCATCCTACCTGTTTTGACCACTGTCTGTACCAAGGATCATCAGCTACACCAAAACACCAGGTAGATCACACGTTTGAGGACCCAGTGCAAAGTCTGCTAAGCCAAAGGAAAGCTTCACACCAATTTTGGTGGCAGCTGGGTCTAACAAAAGATCAGACAACAGATAAGGTTTAATTAAACTTATCTGAACCGGGTCAATCAGAAGATAACTGGGGTTGTTTAGTCTGGAGAAGAGAAGACTCAGGGAGGATGTTATTGCTCTCTACCACTACCTGAAAGGAGGTTGTAGATACACGAGGGTCAGTCTCTTCTCCCAGGCAACTAGCATCAGGACAAGAGGAAACAGCCTCACGTTATACCAGGGGAGGTTTACGTTGGACATTAGCAAAAACATCTTCAATGAAATGGTGGTCAAGCATTGGAACAGGCTGCCCAGGGGGATGGTGGAATTACCAGCCCCGGAGGTACTTAAAAAATGTGTAGATGCGCTGCTTAGAGACGTGGTTTAGTGATGTGCTTGGCAGTCCTGGTTTAACAGTCAGACTTGATAATCTCAAGGTCTTTTCCAACCTAAATGATTCTTTGATTCTATAAAAGCTACAAATTAAACCAGATCTCAAACCTGTCAATGTTATGCAAAGAATTTGCATCACATACTGTTAAGTCTCTTTCAGTCCAGCAACTAAACTGTTGTTAAAAATAACACTACCTTCCCAATACTTTTTCCCCACATAAGATGCTGTCTTCTCACTAGAATGTTCAACAACAATAGGTGGCCCCTTCATTCACAGTTTATTTGCATGCTAGGCCAGCTTCAATGGAGTGCTTAAATACAATGGAGACAAGAGCTTGCACAAGGAAAGATAAACAACAGTTGCTTTATCCTACAACTTGTTTCTGACATTTTAGGCATTACTGGTTTTTTCCTATGGACAATTTCTACGACATCTAGGCAGAAACATTTGCAAAAGAGCACTAGAGAGTATTTCCTCCAGTTGCTATCTAATTGTTGACAAGGCACATGCCTCCAAATAAAACCCCTTCTAGTGTCATCTTAACGTGCATCCTAACCCAACAATAGGAATTGGGATGAAGAATCACAACACTGGCAAACATCATTGGTGTTTTAACAGGCACTGGGTCCCAAATAACGCAGTTGCTTCAGCTGCACAGATGTCGCACAAGCCGCTGTTTAAATACTGCAAAGTGGTAATCTCCTGCTTTTGCTACTTTGAAACTGAGGAGGCAAGGGAAAATATTTGAATGTGCAGTCCTGAGGTCAGAGCTAAAGTTTGATTTGGGTTGGTTTGGATTAAGGAGAAACGTCCAAGAACAACTCGCTGATTTACTTTATTTCAGGACTTGGCACACAGCTTGGACCACGTTCAAAATCCAACGACACTGCGCCAGAAAATGCTACAGAAAGAGCAGAGATAGGAGACATCTGGACTGTGTTAGGAACTTAGAGCCATAAAGTCCTTTAAAAATACTCTCTGCTCATGTTGGGACTTCTCTTGTTTTCGTTTCAAACAATCCAAATGTTAAAACTGTGTTTCAAATTAAAAGTAAAAAAAAAACAAAAAACAAAAACCAAGAAAAACCCAAGGCTCCCCTCCCCCAAGAAGGGCAACCCAAGCCAATTACAAAAGTAAAAACAAGATGATTTTAATGACCTCAGATGAAGAGCTCCTACAGTGAAAGTGGTAATTTCCAATAGCACTGCATCAATGCTCCTAGAGTGAAAGTGATAATTTTCAGTATTATTGCATCACTGCAAGCTTCTCACGCAAGTAGAACAGCAAACGTGTCCTATAAAACCATGGCCTCTCTGATCACTTAGTATTCCTGCTCTGACACACTGTTTTAACCTATGCAGGACATACTGAAAACAGGGGCATTACAGAAAACTTCGTTCTGACTAAAATACTGTGGTCTGGGTTCTAGGATATAAATGAAACAAAATATTTTAAAACGGTCATTTAATTGTTTCCATCTTAATTCCTTGCATTTGGCAGCAGTCATGATCACTTCACAACTGATTACATTGTATTTAAGGAACTATGCACTCCCTTTCTGGAAAGGCCCTTACGAAAATGAATGAAGGAGATGGATCTGGGAAAAGAAAAAGCTATTGTCAATTTTTGGTATTTATTGCAAAACTAGAAGAAATACAGGACGATTTATGCAGAGAGCTCTATCAGAAACCCAAGCAGTTTTCTAAATGAATTTGACTCAAAAACCCCAGTTGATGATGCCTAACTGATTAACCCTTAAAATAAATACATACAGTAAGAAAGCCTCTTAATGCCATCTCTTGAATGGAGAAGCACACTGGGCTCCCAGGCGCTTTGCCCGGTGGACTATGAGCCAGTGGCAGAGCTGGAGGAGCACAGGAGCTCCTACCTGCATGAGACTGCACCTCCACTAGCTGCAATGAATGAATCCCTCTTTCCCCCTTTGAGGACGAGATCAACTGACAGAGCAAGTAACAGAGTGCTGGAAGCTTTTAAGATCCCACAAAACACGGCTAGCAGAAGAGGGATTTCTCTGCATAGAAACTGTGCTTCCTGAAGCTTGTTGCATGTGAAGAATTCTTATTACTTTAGAATAAATATTTTTTAATTAAAATACCAGGCAATTCTAGCCCAAACTGTCTTCCAATACAAGTTCAAGCAGGACACTTAAAAGCCAGTTATTATCAAGAGAAGAGTCTGCACAGCTGAATTCAACACTACGACCAAAATCAAGGCTCAAATATACTCGAAACAGGTTTCAGTGGAAAGTCCTTAAAGTAGTCTCCAACAGTGAAAACTTCTGGTAAGGGTGAATTTAATTTTAAAAAATGCTACCTTCCACCCATCCACTTGTTGGGAATACTTAAAACAAACAAACAAACAAACAAAAACCACAAAACACACACACAAAAAAAAAACCCCACAACCAAAAAAGAGCCAGTATTTCATTTATTCCATAATCTTGATTACTTGTATCAATTAATAGGACATAGTATCCCATTCTTCCAAGTACATGTCTTGGCAAGCAAGGGCTATTCTGCATTCAGCAACATGCATGATTTCCGGCAATCCAGATCCAAGAATAGAAAAACAAGGCAAGCAAGACAGCCAGATAAACAAATCACTGGGATACCTGAAAACCCTGGAGATACTGTAGCCATTGTCATTTTACACCTAAGTTCCTTTGAGCCATTCTGACAGTACCAAATGCAGATGAAAACAAAAAATTAATGGGCTTCTTGGAAATAAAAAGAATACACAGAATTAAGCTCGTAAGCAAACAATCCAGAGACTAATTCCTGCAAAGGACATTTTTACCTGCACTGAACACCATGCCGTTCAACACAGTACACTGTGTGTTGACTGCACTACATTTGTTCAGTGCCCAATGACCCACCTCATTGAAGATTATTAGTTTTGTCATCTGCAAATTCTTCGGTATTTCATAGGTCTGATGCTGCTTCTGCCATTTGCCATCATTTGCATCAGCAAAATTTAAGTGTAAACTTCTGCCAAACCTATATCACAGCATTTCACATGCAGCACAGGAGAGATTGTCAGCTCTCGTTGCAAATATTTTATTTCAAATGACATACAGGAACAGAAGTACAGAAATGACAGAAAAGTCACCCGCTAAAGACTGCACATTAGAGTAACATCTCTGCAGCCGATTAATCTCAACCGTGACGGTCCTGCAAAGACATCTAGGCAGGAAAGCTCTTCCAACCCAATGGAGTTGGGCAAAATACAAAATCACCCTCCCCCACAAAATCCAACAACAACCAAACCCTCTTTACTGCAGACAATATTCCTCTTCTACTTTCCCATAGTAACTCGGAAAGCCAAGTCAAGGAGGACAGATGCAGGCCTGAGCTATAAAATCCAGACTTCATTTCCTATCGCTCCCCCCCCCCCGGGAGCTCAGGGGTGTTTAGATTCTGGGCTGTGGTTTAAGTCCATCTGCGTTCTTCAAGTATAAACATCTTCATTGAAACCAGACTCATTCTGCAAAGCCATTCATTTAGTGAGCTCATCTGTGAGAGACACGGACTGGCACATTTCTATGACAACGAAAAAAAAAAAAAAAAAAGTAGCAGCTTGGCACAAATTAAACAGCTTTTTAAAGCCTCCCTATTGTTCCTGAGGCTGCTTTCTCTTTCCTCTAGCATCTATAGTTATCTCAGATATACTGCCCAGAACATCATCTCCCCCTAAAATGGTCCTTTCTCCATAGGGCATTTTGTAAGATGTTGATGTGGGGAGGAATGCTCAAAAACCAAAACAATCAAAGCAAAGGGAGTACTGTCCTCTCTAGTTCTCAACTGAATTAGAAATACATATACATCCTCAAGAGACAGTCCAAAGAGGGACCATAAAAGTCTGAACCAATAAAGCCATCCCAAAAAAATCCTCTCTTTAAAAATGAGTCCAAGTAGCTTGTTTTGTTTTGTTTAAATATCTTGCGGAAGATTAACTCTTGATAAAAAAAAGTAAAAGTAACTTTTTCTCTCCATCAAGAACAACAAAACTCATAAAAAACTGTCACCATTTGAAAACCATCATTCTTTCAATTGCTTGATCTCAATCTGGCTGGGGAAAAAGAAAAAAAAAAAAAAAAAAAAGACAACAGGGCAAGGCAGGTTATTTCAGTATAACCACTTCAGGTCAATGGTTTATTTTCCCACCTTGTAAAAGCAGATACAACAGGGAAAACATGACAGCATCTTTTCTTCACAAGGATTTCATGTCATGATACACATAATGATACAAAATTATGTCATTTTTTTCAGCCAAGATACAAACTTTTGATTCGGCTCAAGCAACTGATACAGTTTCTTAAAGCACTGCTTATTTAGAAGCCCACACACTAAAACAATTCAGCATCAGATAAACAAAGCAGTTTTCTCTGACATACGTTGCCAGTCAATGCAGAAATTCACATTGTACTGATGTTTGTTGTTCCATCCTTTCAAATCAATGACTGCCAGTTTACACGATTCATTAATTACAAGTAGTTAAGATTGTTTTTACTAGTATGGTACAGATGCCAAATCACTCTTGGTGATTTCCAACAAGAGCAAAAGATGCTATGAGTAGAAACAATGGAATGGACTCCCAGAATCTTGACATATGCCAAGCCACAAATATAATGCCAGAATAATCATTTTATTTTTTTCACTCCCATTCTCTCCACCTTAGTTTTTTGAGATCTAGTCTCAAGACAGACTTCGCTGAAACAGGCAATCTGTTGTGTCTTCCGCTAAGATCTCTTGAGTTCACAACAGCTCATGTCACGTGACCACAGAAATAATACATCACAGGAATAAAGAGATTCTGGTTTTTTAAGTCACAGAAACCTCAAGCGCAACTTCGTCTACTATGGTCAGTTTTTTCTCCTGGCATCATTGAAGGCTTCCCAGTCACACAGAGACTGCACCCATCCACTCAATGATCTTCATCTTGACAATGCTTTGACTTGATCTTTTACTCACAAGTCATTTTGTTTAATTTGCTTCAGACGTTTTTCCACACACGATTCACAGTAGTGATACACTGGCAGGCAAAGTACTGAAATGTTCCCAAAGGCATAGATGAAGGAAAACTCAGTTATCAGTGGATCTAGAAGGTACTACTTACTGCTTAGCCAGCTTGCCACAGACAGAAAGTTTATCTAGTACGTTATGGCTGTTCATGGTAGATGCAAGCTTGAGTTATGCAACTGAAACCAGTGACCTACTGGTGGAATCAGATGCTAGGAAGACAAAAGGTGTCCAAGTCCAGCCCTAAGGACTCACTGATTCCTCCCAGAAGTCAAGATAGCAGTGAGACATAAAGCCCAGGAAAGGGCACCTCCTCTTGCTGACCAGCTCTCTTTAGTCAAGGACCAGAGCAAAAGCTGTAACATGCGATCACTTTCAGAAATGTTTTAAACTTAGAAATTAAATCAAGATGCAGGAAACTTTATTTTTATTAATTTCTAGTCAAAAAAGTATGAAAAGTGCATCCTGATTTTTTTGTTTTAAGAAGTAGCTATTAAAGTGTTAAACCGTATTTTTCTGTGTGAAGTTCCCCATGTTACAGAATTAATACAGGAATAACAACTCAGGCTGAAGCAGTATCTTAGGAGGCCATGTGATAAACTATGGCAAATGCCACAGGACTCATTCTGTGCTAGCTCTCACATGGATCTGCAATGGGCAAGACAATGGGAAATACAGGCAACTTGGGGGAAACCAGAATTAAAGTACATCTCAATCTGAGAACAGAGATATCACACGTGGCAAGACTGAGTTCTCCAAGTGCAGCACATTCCCTTCCCCAGTTTATATCTGCAAATGGTGGGCTGCACTGTTTATTTTCTGCTGCCTACACAATGCATCAGATCTGCCTACCAGGAACACGTTACTATCTGCAGGACTGTTCCCCTGAGACACGTATACTCCCATGCACTCCAGAACCGGCAAAGACCACACAGTATCACGTTGTATTCCAGCTCTCTGCAGGGGTATCCTATGCCACGTCTCTCTTGCATATAAAGATACGCCACTTCTGAGACCAATGCAATCGTCACAGATGGTGATCAGTTACAAACAGGATGCATCCATCCTGCTGCACTTCACTGAAGAAACCAGCAGCAAACAGTTCCTTCCTCATCTCCACTGCTCACTTCTGTGCACTCAGAAATGCAGATCTTTACACTGCTGTCTCTGTCCCCACAGCTGACAGGATGGCAAGAAAAAAATTGAAGCTACAGGGCAACAGGTTCAATACAGGGCAATATGCTGGGCAGCGTATACAACCTCTTTTTACAAAGGTTAAGATTCACTTACAACCAGAGAGGTCCTGTTTTTTCCTATACAGATGAGACTTCCAGTTCCCTGATGAGGAAATGAAGTGATGTGACATTAAGCAGCTCATGAATTTCTTCAATTAATGCATTCTGCACAACGGAGACTTCCAGGGAATTATCTGCAACCACAGCAGTGCCTCATTCTCACTGCCGTGTCCCTGAGAATGAGTCACTTCAATTCCCATATTCTTGCTGCAGGCAGAGAGCTAAGGACTATTCCCTGTCTTCATTAGTCAGGCAAATGGTTGGAATCAAATGCTGAAACTACTTGCACGAAACTTTAATTAGGGTTACCTTATTTTCTGCATGTATTTGAGCATAGTTACCGTCAGCTCTTCACTCTTCATGTTGATTAGGGCTTATGCTACAGGAGGTAACACTGGCATCCCACCACCTTCAGGGAACAACTGAAGAGTGTGCCATACAACCACGTAGAGGATGGCAAAGAGAATAAAAAACAGTACCAAGGCAGTCTGAACTGCAGGAGGCTTGCAAGCAGCACATCTCCAATGCTGAGCTACATTACAAATCAACTGCAAAGCTATCCTGGCACAGGACACTATGTCGTGGGAGGAAAGGGGACAGCAAAGGCTGAAGAAGCCAACATTGGTAGATGACTCTGGGACCCTGATGTACAACGAAGCTCAGCACCATTCCACAGTGAGATCCAGGGCCAACACTCTCATTTCTGAACGTGTCAGCCCTTTCCAGCAAGTCATGGGGAAGCAGAAGGTGGAAGAAGACAGTTTCGAGATAGGCAGTATGCCTTACCACCCTATGAAGGGTCTTGAAGGTCAGCTACACCTGCAACAGGGCTCTCCTCAGCCACCAAACTCTTTATTGCAATATTACGCCAATTTAAAAGACAGTTTATCATTATTAAACTGGTTTGGGGGACATAGCGGTGTGACTGTGGCTGGTTTTACACATTTAAGGATACTGTAATTTTCATTTAGAAAAAAATTAGCAGAAGAGACAAAAAATCTGTGTTACAAGCGCTTTCAAATTTGAGAAAGCCTATGCTGAATACAGCTAGTATTCTGTATGTGCTTCATGTGATCTGCAAACTAGAGACACAGGAATTTTAGGCCAGGAGGGTGTCATTGACTAATGGGGATTCTCCCTTCCCTCTGGAGTATAGGTTTATGGAGGAATAAGATCATGTTCTCCAGGCAAGTTTATATGAAATGATTCATCTCTAGCCAGCTGCAGTCAAGACATCTGCTTGTTTTCATTTCACTACAGGGAGATTTGCGTGGCCCCCCCCCCCCCCCCCCCTTACCTCCAAAGGCAGCCAAGATTATATTCGATTGTAAAAAGAAAACTTCAACAATTTCAAAACTAAAACTTCAGAAGTCGGGCAAATTACACAGAAGCCACAGATATACCTCTCCCCCACCTAAAGCACCCCTAAGGAACATGAAGTGAACACTAGGCTGAGGAAATCCTACTTAATCAACAGTCTATTGACTTTAACGCCAAAACATCTCCTCTGTACCCTGTGGTTTACATGCAGATCTGCCCAAATACATGAAAGTATTTTTTTGTTGTTTTGAGAATCCCTCACACATTCCACATGGGATCATGCAGACGGTCCTCGTGTGGTCAAATAAAGTTTGTGAACCCATGCCTTTATAGCCTTTCCATATTAATCTGCACTCTGGGCATATATCCAATTAAAGCCTCATGTATAGATCACTAGGTTACTAACTGGCCTGCATACTTGGGGGAAGGGGAAATAACAAGCTCATGACTGCATAATTTAACACTGCCTGTGCTTTCACTTTTGCATGCACAATTCTTTTTTAATCTAGTCTTACCATAAATAAAGAGTAATCAAGTTTTCTGAAGAGAAGCTCTGGTCCCTACGTGCTGGTACACACAGTAGCTAATGCTGAATGCACTTACATTAACACTAACTCCCGTGCAAAGACGACAAGGTCTTTTCACAAACATGTTACAAAAACAGGAAGCAAAGGGGAAAACTTCAGTGTTTGGAAACAGCAGAGCATTGTTTGTACAGGCTTTTCTTACAAATGCAAGAGGGAAAAAAATATGGGTAACATGAAATCCAAGCACAGCAAGAGTCTTAGATCAGACCTAAGGGTCTCAAGACAGCAGCTCTCAAAAGATCTCCAGGTACAGACTGTACAGGCAAGAAGATGCACAGGGTACAGGGGGTTTTTTTCCCCTCTTAGTTCTCCTAAGAAAATCTGACAAGTAAACATACAACCTCCCAAACCCTTGACATTAAAGGTAGATAACATAAAACAGTGCTGCATCTTTATCTCAATTAAAACAGGTATGATAAACGAAGAGGCATTGGGAAACACATAAACGACCAAATTTAAACATTTCCATTATTTTTAAACTGCATTTGAAAAGTAAGATACAATGGCATATGCCTTGCAGACTGTGGGCCACCCCAGAAGGCCATCTTCACCTCACATTGAGAAGCTGCACTATGGACCACATCCCTTCAAGATGAGTCAAAAAGCCCCAGTCGCAATCATACGGCAGTCACTAACTCAGAGACTTCCCTTTTCCGCTAGAGCACACATATCCAATCTCTAACTTGAAGCTGCTTTGTTTATATTTTTTGTATCCTTACCTCCTTTCTTTCCCCTCCCCCTTCAAGTCCACTCGCGCCACGCTGTACTATCATAAATGCATACAGCCTACACCATATATAGATAATGCGTGTAGTTAGTGCTGCCTTAATCCTGACTCACTCCAGGTTTAAAGCCATCCAACCTACACCAGTCCACAGGTTTAAAGCAATAAAGGATTAGCCCTGTACTTGGGCAGGCACCAAGGAGGGCTCAGCGCTTTCCCATGTCGTCTGTCTCCACGAGGGAGCAGCTTTATACACGGTCAACTCCCACGACAGATTTGATTTCAACAGATTTAAAGTACATTAGTCAACCCAAGTCACTGGGGACATTTGAAATAACTTACAATAAATCAGAGAACATTAATTTCAAGGGAGGCAGTGACATAGCACCAAAAGAGGCATTAAGTTAGTGTTAGGAGAGAAGCCGTCAGCAATATTTCTCAATGCCAGTAATTTTTTCACCATAAAGACGAGAGCAAGAAGACGTTACAGTCTTCAGGCAAATGCTGGGCTCCTTAAGCAAAGTGGTTACCTAGAAGGGGTATTTCAGTGTTTAATACCAAAGCGCATGTCTGGTCCTGTGCATTTAATTTAATTTCAAGCTCTCCCAGCTTTACTTCCCGTTTCATTCACAGCAATCACAAAAGATGAATTATCTAACCTTAGAAAACGTGTTTTCAGTCAGACGAGACATGTTGACTGTGTCCGTACTTTCACCTTCAGTTCCGTGCCAGCACAAGTTTTATGTTTTCTTCAATGTTCACATTATTTGGTTGCAAAGTAGATGGGATTTTCAGTGCCAGGAGTCCACTCATGACGTTTGCTCCTCTGAGAGAGGAGGAAGAGCCTGTTCTGTGCCTCTGGATGTCAGGCTATTTTTTAGTTAAAAATCTAAAAACATTCCTCAAAAGTCACTGCAATAGTAGTGACCAAAAAAAAAAAAAAAAACCAAACCAAACCACACCACAAAAAAACAAACCTGAATGATCTGAAAGAACCATGAACAGCTGAAAGAATAACTAAATAAAGTAATGACTAATAATTTGCACTTGCATAATATCTTTCATCAATGTTCCTCACTTCCATATAGCAGGAAAGAAAAGTGGCTGCATTTCGTAACAAAAACGATCAGGAATAATACTTTGAGCCCTTACCACACAGTTGAAAATGCTTTTGCTTTGTAAGGAATATGTGAAAAAGTATCAGTATTCCCACACTGAAATAAGTTGGAGCTCATTTTCCAATTCCGTGATCATGCTACCATAACCTATTTACTAAAGGTAGAAGTTTACAGCAATTATTTTGTAGATTTTCTTCCCATTTAAACAATGACTGAACAACGTCTGTAACATGACATTGTTTTCCCTTTCTCCAGACATCCAAATAAAACTCGCTGTTCTACACTAGCATTGGATAAGGAACATGAATCATCTTCCACAAGGAATCGACAGGTACTCAGAACTATGGGCATTTCACTACCGAGCAGTAAGGATACATCTCATTCAACACAGTCCAGCAGAGTAGACAGCAATCTCCTCTGCTGCAAAAGTAAATGCTGTTCTTCAAAGCATCACTGGGCCTTTCACAGTTTTGGTCCCTTCCTTCCTTTCTCAGAGCCAAGATACTCGCTGAGTATCAGACAGCAGAACACCACAGCTACAGTCAGAGCACCCAAGGAAAGCACACACCCAGAGCTCCTCACCACTGACACCCAGTGCCCTGCCTGGCACTGTAACAGCCAGGGCAAAGAAATCTCTCATTGTGCAACTTTTCAAACTGCCAGGAATAACTCCACACTCAGATCTCCCCAACTAGAACAACTGCAGAGATGGTAAAAAAAAAAAAAAAAAAAAAAAAACAAACAAACAAAAAACTGCAGAATTGCATTAGCTTACACCAATAGCTAACAGATCCACTATTTAAAAGTCCACATAAATTTCTACCTTCTTACAGCTTACATTGCAGTAGAGAGAAACGTAGTGCTTTGAGATGCCACCGCAATCATCTTCTTCTCAAGTGATTCCTAAATTTAAGAACTCAACATCAGAAAGTTTGTATAGTAAATCCAAGGTATGAGAAGGGAGAGAGAACTGCTGATCTTTTTTCAAAAACGGATCACAACACCATGCTTCTATAGTAACTTTGCAAACGCACTCACATCCTGAAAATTTCAGTGCAGTCAAGGTTTCCCTGACTTTCTACTTCTAAATTCAATCTTAACAGCCTCTAAAGCAAAAGCAAAGTGGTAGGTTGTCGGAAGTGACTATTAGGAGAATATACAAAGCATGCACGCTGCAGAAAGCGAGAGGCTTGAACTGATTGGCACCTGGTTCCCTGACAGAAATTTTCTTTGCAGGAAGATTGAAGGGTAGTAAGAAGAGCATGACACCCTGGGCCACATTCTGCTGTCAGTCACTCTCCCACACTTCCACTGATTTTTCGTGAGATTTACAACCATTAAGAAAATGAATAGCCATCAAAAACAGGAGGGAAGATGCCGCCTGGTAGCCAAAGCAAAGAAACTTCATTCCCACTCCAACTCCTACCAGTCATTTATCATGAACATTAGGGCAAGGCACAACATGCTACTGATTCTTGGTGTTCAACCTAAGACACTCCAGAGTGAACCACAGATGTATACACCAACTGAGTAACTGACACTTCCAAAAATCTGATCCATACTTATTTGTTTCTTTGTTTTCCCCATGTATAAAACACTAACCATAAAGCACTTCAAGAAGCTGAAGCACAGTGACGTTGAAACCCAAGGAGTTTTGTAGAATGAAGTCATTATACTATCATCCAAAAATCATTTTTTCTGATCATTTTAAAAGCCAAAAATAATCCCTCTTTTTTTTTTTTGTTCACAGACGGTCAAAAAGACATTCATATTTATGGAAAAAAACATACACATCCTTAGTATGTTGATTAAAAAGTTGAATTCCACTTGGCAAGTTTCAGACACCTTTTTTTAAATGCAGTTTCTGCTTTACTATTAATAATGCCTATCCTTGAAAATGGTTAACAAAGTCATTCAGCCTTCTTTTAGGTGCTTGCACAAACAAAGCAAAAACACAGCCGGCTCGCAATATGCACTACTTGTTTTACAGTAGCAAACAAAACACTTCATGGTACGATGGAAGCCCATTACAACAGGAACCAAACATGGTACGAGACACCTGTCGATCCCAAAAGCTTAGGTTCCAATAGCCAAAACAGACAAAGACTCAGAGGAACGGGCCACTGTCACATAAAAAACAGCACAATCGCAGCTTTACCATTGAGAAATCCCTGCTCTGTACTGTTGGGAAGACACATCATGGGTATCTTCAGGAGGTCTAAGAAAACAAAGGTTTTCTTTTCAAAATTATCCAAACTGTCTACCTGCACATGCAATTACTTAATTTTGCTGTTAGATGTTTGCTGTCTAGACATAAATAAAGAATGAGGCAATTTTTTTGTTTACAGAATTCTTGCCTTACCTTTGGGTTAACACGATCACAAACCTCATCCATAAAATATGCATAGACATCTATATACTTCAGAAATACATACAACATAATATTTTTTTTCTCTTAGAAATACTTCTTATTTCGCTTGCAAACACAGTTTCTTTAGGCCTAGGAAAAATACTAGATAAAATATAAATATAAAATAATGATATTTGGAAATGCATTTATGTATTCTCAAAAAAAGCCCTCTGATTTAGCTTAATCTCAGCTTTCATCAGGCAATATTTATTGTACCACATGTGGCATCTTTGTAAACAAAACCTTACAAAACCTAAATCCATTTCTGTACTTCAAGATTTGAATTTAAAATTTTTAAGAAGGAGAAAAAGATTTTATTTTATTCAGCATTTCTTTAAGCATTGGAAATCCAAGAAGCAAAAGCCCTTTAGGGACAGAGTTGCATGCATTCAACATCCTCATTCTTAGTATCATGAAGTTAGAAATCTGGAGTTTGAGAAGCATTGGATATTCATTTTTTATTCATCTTTTTTGAAGCCCTAGTTATTACTCTTCTCCTCAATGACAGTGACAGCCATTTTTCCTTTTAAATTTTCCATCCAATGAGAAAATCATGCAACCTCTTGGTCACAGGAACAAGAACTTTAGGGAAACTGCAAGATACTTTGAAAAGCGCAAGAGCTCTTACCGCTGAAACAAGTGGTAATCCTGAGCAGAAAGGGAGAGCAACACTCCAAGGGCCCAGCACATGAAAGGCTTATCCCATTTTAAACCTCACACGTTGCCACTGCCTCCAAAGTGAAAATGGCTATGGATGTGTTTATCAAGCAAGACAACAGCAGAAGCAGCAGCACCACCTTCCTACGCTTCCAAGAAACTGGGGGCAGCTACCCCTGTGGAGGATTCACCCTCACGCAAGCTTCAGCCAGGACCACACACCACAGCAGTATTCCAGCAAATTTCAAGACCAAATGGGGGAAAAGCGATCAATTTGCAGTGAGCAGCGTATTTTTTTTAATAAAGCTCTACTGTCTGGGGAAGAGAGGCAGGAGGGAGCTGGCGCATGCCGCACAGAGCAGCAGCAGCGGGAGCTAGAAGGACCTTTCCAGGAATTCTGAATGAGAACGGCATGCACGCTGGTGCAGTCTGAATCAGGGGTGCTCAGCAAGCCAGACTGCACCTCCCGGCATCACGGACATCGGCTCACACTCCTCCCACAGCACCCTGACATTTCAGCTATGGGGATGCAAATTAAAAAAAAAAAAAAAAAAAAAAACCAACAAAGACAAATAAACAAAATTGTCCTGTCAGTAATTACCTTTGCTGGTCCACCATGACTCTACCGAATAATGAAACATTACTACACCGTAGCAAATCGCATATGTTTTCCCCAGGCTTGCCAGATATGAAGGTGCAGAGGAAGCACTTGGTCCCATGGTCTGTCACATCTTGAAGGTGCTCGCTGCTGTCCTTGCCAGGGCTTTCAGCCCGCAGTGAGCAGTCCTCCCGAGTTTCTCTGTCCCTAGCCCAGAGTTTCCCCACAGACGAAAATAATGGCACAAACTCACTTTCCACCGGGACAGTGCTGCCTAAATGTTGGCGTAAAATGGGTGAAGCAGCGACAGCTTCTACACTGTTTCTGTCTAACAGGGAAATTTCCAGCAAGCCTCTCACTCATACAAGAGCCACTCCTAGCGCAGGCTGCCCAACGCCTCGAGATCTGCCGACCCAAGGAAAAAAAAGTGGGGCTCTGTTTTGAGGAGAGCTGTACAAGCCTAAGAGTAGAGTCGGCCATCTCCCCCAACAAGCAGGCAACCTGAAAGCTGCACCGTGATCTTTCACTGAACCTTTCTGGCTTTCTGAACAGCACATCCTGCCATTCACATTACAGGCAATGAATGGTAATCCCTCTCCTCAAATTACCCTACTGATTTCAACAGAGCGAGACCAAGAATGTACGTGACCAAGTGTACTTCCAGTTCAGATTTTAGTCATTGCAACTTGACGAGTTTCTTGGGCTCAATTAGTAACAGCACACATTTAGCAGATGTGCTCAAATCCAGAAAAAAACAGATGCCTTTTTTCCTAAATTTCTAAAAAAAAAAAAAAAAAAAAAAGGCTTAAAAATATTTCAAAACATCCTGAAAACTCAGATTAAAGTAAAAGGAAATAGCCTTCACCATGAACTCATGCCCTGGACACCACAGTCTGTGACCTGGCATGTCACCTGCTTTTGTGTTTTTGCACTCCATTGGCCCTGTCCCATCAGTCATGGGGCAGCCCAAGAGGCAAAGACAAGAAATTAAGTACTGGAAATGCCAGTACTGGTAACATCAAATGTCCAGAAAACCTGCAACAAGACCCCCTCCTCCAAAACCAGAGAGTATTGTTAAATTCCCCTAATTTTTAAGCCTATGAAGTGAAGGCCTTTTAATTTAGCACCTGGTTCTGACTCCTTCATGTTCTCCTCCATGACCACAAGAGCTAAAACTTCACCCTCCACTGACGTGATCGGTTATAACGTATGCTTTTCAATTGTCTTTTCCTTTTCCTGGTGTTGCCCCTGCATTCTTAAATATTGTGCAAAACAGGAAAATTTTATGCAACGATTTAATAATACATTGTTTTTGGCAGCAATTCCAGCCTACCATGTTTCCCCCTCTCTTCTTCCTCAACAGCCTGGTGGACTATATGCTGAAACAGATCAGCTCCCTGATCCGGTTAAAAGACAATAGATCTGCAAAAGGTTAAAACAGAGAAATCATTCCCCAGCCAGTTCACACAGATTTTCTCAACCTGACCCTGCAGACTGTTAAGCGTGTACAAAAGACATATTGACGCGGTATGGCACAGATGCAGGAAAGAACGGCAGAGGCCAGCATTACTAAGCCAGCATTACTGCCAATGGCACTGCATCATCAGATGGTGTGAAAAAGTTATTTATTCAGTGCACACACATGCACAAGAGCTCTACATATATTGCACATGTTAGAGTATTAATCACCTTCAAACGCACGATTGTTTATGGAGTTAAGCACTACATACCTATAAACACATGCCGAGACAGAACAAACCTGATGCACCTAGCACTGCTCAAAACACTAACAAGCACGCCACAATCTACCCATGCAACCCACAACCTAATTAATTCTAAAGACTCCAAAAGGCTTGAATTATTTGAGGTAGCTCTTTTCATTCACAAATGCTATGTGGGGAGATGAGTAAAACCCCATTAGCCCAGTCATGCTTACTAACATAGAAGGAAATGAGAGAAGCCTTTTTGCTGTACCACGTTAAAACTCACCTGTTATTTAGGAACTTCAGAAGTACGAACAAATTCTATGCAATAAATGAAACGGCTGCAAAAAATCACTCCTCTCGCTGTACTAAACCTACCACATTTTTCCTTCAAAAGCATCCCTCAGCATACACAGTTCCGTCAATGATTTTGGTGGGACCGAGGCTTGAGCCCCTGTCCTCCCACTCTTGCTAACAGTGCAAACTTAAGCTTGCAAACCGGAACGTCGCTGCAGATGGGATTCTCAGCCTAGCCTTTCACCTCTGAAAAACTAAATGTCCTTTTGGTGTTTCACAGAATCATAGGATCATAAAACGGTTTGGGTCGGAAGGGAGCTTTCACGATTATCTAGTCCGACCCACCTGCCATGGGGTTCACTAGACCAGGTTGCACGAAGTCCCATCCAACTTGACCTTGAACACTTCCAACGATGGGGCATCCACAGCTTCTCCAGGCAGCACATCCTTTCCTAAGGAGAACCACACCCCAACTTCGACCTTCTAGCAGACTCTTCCCATCACTAGTTAAAATGTTCCACTACAAAAAAGAAATGATCTCACAGCTCCACAGAGGCCCAGCCCCATGAGGGACGGCTGAGCTCCTCCAGTCCCAGTTCTGTTGTAGGATCAGGTCCCCACTGAGGACCACAGGCAATTTACAAGCTTCCTCAGGGGGACTATTACCACCACGTAGTGGCTAGCACCATATCTTTACTCCCCAGCCAAAACGAAAAATGAGGCAGAAGTATTTCTGAGTATCCTTTTTATTTATGCTCCTAAACATGTAAAATTTACTGGCTGGGTGTTAACACTCATAGCCTTGAGAGCTCTCACTCTATCAATGAATATAGCTTCTGTTTTCATATTTTATATAAGCTCTATACCATATAAACACATACCTTAACACTACTGACTTATAAATACACTTTTTAACCACTGTAGGAACTATATATTCAAAGGTATGTTTGATAGGTACTAAACAGCTTTAAAGAAGTATCACTTTGGGTTTTCTTACACCGAGCTACTAGCTAATACAGCAATAAAATAGGTTTGTCACTACAGAGTAATATACCATTAAATCACCAAGTCTTCAGAAAAATTTGGGTTTCATTAATGCAGGCGCATGCCTGCCTTCAGTTCTGAAAGAGAATCTCAATTTCACCAGCACAGACGACATGGAGCAATTTGCTGTGAATTTGCAGAGTTCTGAATTATCAATGGGTTGTATGTAAATTATGAGATTCAACGCTCTTTCTGATGTGCCTGAAGAAAACACCTGCTGGATGGAACAGGGTAAACCAGAATACACAAAAACATGTACACTCAAAACCCGTACAGGTACCACTTCTTGTCAAATGAAAACAATCATTTGCAACAGTAAACAAGAAGAAATATTAAACAGTAACTGAACATTCCATTGTTATAATGGATCCAAAAAAATTATCTTAAATTGCTTTGTTATTTATGTGTTTATGCTTATTTATACACATAAAGATGGCAGGCCCACCGCACTAGTTTTAAGTCACATTCGCAGAGCTCCATCAATAGCACGGGCCTTGACGACAGCACTTGGTTTACTGAACAGACTGTTTATTTTACTTTTTTATTATTATTATAGCTAATTCATAATCATTTTATTTGGAATTTGGATAATGCTACAATATTCCTTTTCCAGGAAAGCTTTAAGAAAATTCTTCTTATAAGACTGTTTTGAAATTTCTGAGCTCTGCATAATACTTCCCACTTGAGCTAATTGTTTTTCAAAGGAAATTTAATTTTTAAAAGTGTGTTTTTCTAACTAATGGGAACCTGTGCTAAAGTAAACAATGAGTCTGGCTTGATAGGAATTTTTGCTCTATCTTTACCAAAAGAAGGAAGGAAAGACATGTAATAGCATGCTGAAACACATGCAGTAGCTTAATTGTTGAATTTTCAAAAACAATCAGAAGACAATTTTCTACTCTGCTTCGCCTGTTTGAAGTAGACCATCCTGCCCCTGCATCATTTCATATTAATTCAGTATATTCTTCTCTCTAGAAGAAAATATAAGTGCAGTTCCCTAATCCACTTATATTCTTGTTTCAAGTATTTTTCCGACTAGCTAGCTTGTCAATAAACTACTGTCCTCACACATCACTTTTGTACAGAAAAAAGTTTAAAAGACACTCAAACCTTACCAGGATTGTCACCAGCTCTGAACAGAACATCACATTACATTCAACCTACCTGCCAAGGCAAAACCAAGAAACGGGCATGAAAAGCTAAAGTTTCCACCTCCTTGAGGGATATTAATGAGTAACTTCACCGTTTCAGTTATATCTTCCCAGATGGGAATTAGAGGTCATCCCTAGCCAGCAAAAAGGAATCACTTATTCTTTCCTTTTCTGCTGTGCATACGTATGTATCACAAGTCTTTCTTGCAACTCAGTACTCTAAAACTCATTGTCCTAAACATGTACTCCCAACTGGTGCAAGTAAAAGAATTAAAGAGAAAAGCAGGGCAGAGACATGAAAGGGACAAGGCAGAACAAGTTCAGTTATGACAGCTACCTTTCAACCACTGAAAACTAAATTTTAACATTTCTGCTGAAGATAGTCACAGGGTTATTCTTCACACACAACTAAAAAAAAAAAAAAAATCACACAAGGAATATCAAATTGGATTTTATTTCTGTCTTTGTTTTTACTATCACTGCCCTTCAAGCTGTGCAAGGACAGATCTCACTGGAAAAAAAAAAATCAGTAAAGGCGCTACATTTGAGTTTGGTAGGTGTTTATAAAATAAACATTATTCCTCCCATAGGGGAGAAAGTCAGATTCATCCCCAGGCAAGCCGTTGTCCGGCAAATCAAGTTTCTAAGTATCAAAATTTGCTACTGGGACTTTAGTGTTTACATTTAAAAAAAAAAAAAGTTATAGAACTGCATTTACTTTCACCAAAAAAACTTTAGCTAGAATGAAAGCCTGGGAAAGATGCAAGTGAAACTGTAATGGTGAAACTGTACTATATTTAACCCATTCTTTGAGAAATGAGAAACACGAAGCAAACAATGGAAACAACATCAGTCAGATAAAAGTCCCAACACACCTACAGTTATGGGACTCTCCACACCACAAGCTAATATCTTTCCATTTGTTAACTGAGCGTATATACCAATTCAGAACACAATTGTTACTCATTTTCAATTAATGTAGACTTATTTTAATTGAAACAGTCACTTGCAACAATGTCAGAAAAAGCGCTTTGTAGAGAACATTATTTTTTTCCACCCTAAATTCTGCTAAAATAAGATGGCCAAACACTTTTTCCATTGCGTACTTGCATGGTGCTTCTGCTACAGGAAGCTATCTTGTCAGCACAGAACATGTAACTGCCTAATTAAACAACGGAAGTAGTTACCTCTCACAGAAAAAAATCTGTAAATAGGGTCTCATTGGCCAGAGTTATATGTGGGCACATACAGTGTCTACTTGTGGAAAAAAATGCAGATGGAATAATCCATACGCAAACTAATGCTAACTCCTATATTGCAGGCCAGGCACTGACAAGTAAGAGCTTGTGGGGAGAAGACTTTAATTCAAATATATGTCTCAGGTGACAGCAAAAAGGATAGAAAGTGCCTAGAATCAACAAATAACTTATCCACTGTACTTGAGGATATAATTTGCCAGATCTGGATTTAGCTGTCATTACAACTTTTGCTTTCAAATGCAAAACAATGTGATGTTGTTTTCCTGTTCAATTTTATTCATGTTATATAGAATGCAGTAAAACTCGTCATGCCAGAGGATTTGCAAAGGGATGATGTGAAGATTAATTACTGGCTGCTCATAAAGGACCCTGCCTGTGGAAAGTTCTATGTGTAAAAATGACCTTGTTATCAGAGTTGTTGAGTGCTTCCAATGCTCACTTTCAATGGGCGGTATGGGTATTTTTCTACAGTTTTGGAAAACCAAATTAGTTCCATCTAAATATCCACCTACAGTTTCAGGAGGTTTTGGCATTATGCCTGTACCCCATTTCCATAGGCAGTGGGGGTTAAACTACCGCAGATCTTGCTTAAATCACACCTTTTCAGCTGGGGAAAAAAAAAAAAAAAAAAGAAAAAATGAAAAAAAAAAAAAAGTAAAATCTAGATATTGTAAAGCCAATGTCTGGAAGACACCTGCTAATTGTACCCATACATTCAGGCAACAAGTGAATACGGATCTTATCCTTGTGCCCTAATTACTCCCTGGAAACCAAAGACACTACTTGAAATAATAAAGCACTGATATTTCTGTGAACTTGGTATTTACTTGGTGAGTTAGCACTGGAAAAAAATGATAAGGCGGAAGACCAACCACGAAGAGCACTGCTTAACAAAATGGAGCCTGCAATGGTACGTACAATGTTTTAGTATCTTCTTGCTATTTATATACATGAAGTAATTAGGAATGAGAACACCTCAACGTTAATTAAAGCACGACCCCATAGGACTTCAGAAATTTTTTCAGAGATGGTTTCTTTGGCGACAGCTTTGCCAGCGAGCGGAGTTTGACGTCTCCTGTATAAATACAAGTTCATGCCTAGTATTGCCACATTGCAGTGATTAACATCTGAAGCATGATCATGCCTCTGTCTACCGGTATCCCTCTCGTCTGCTCAGAAATAATCAGCTACGGATACTGCCAGGAAAATGCCTCATCTCCACTGATACTCAACTTCCCCTCTACACTGGTGGTATCTTAATAAAATGAAGAACTGCAAAAGCTCCTTGTGGTCGTGTCTTTCAGGGGTTTCCTCCAGCAATGCTCGACTGAGTCTTCCTTCTCCCTTTACACAGTAGTTCTATCAAAGAAAGAAAAATATTCCCTTGGAAACATCCTCGGCAGCTCGGTGGAAAATGGTAAGCAGAGATGTCATTGTGGCACAAAAAAGGGCTCCGTGAGAATAGGCAGCTGGCCTACCTGAAGGTTAAAGTAGGTCCCACTGAAAACCTGCTTTGAATACTCCACAGCAGAGGGTGATGCAGGAGACGCATTTACACACACTAAGTCTCTGCGTACCGAAGTGTGAAAAAATCCAACCTCTGAGCACAGCACAGACCGGATGAAACCCATTGAAATACACCATTAACAGAAATTCACACAAAAGCCAATCCACTCTCTCATATCACGAGTGTCCTATAGGAAGGCCAGAACGAAGCCATTGAGAAAAATGAGACACTTGCATATAAATCAAAAAACCAACAGGATCGAAGTACTGAATGATTAAAAATCAGTGTAAAGCATGTTTTGCAAGCTGTGTTAATTGCTATTTCACAAAATTTGGATGTAGCCCCGTCACATATTATATGAATGTCGAAGTAATACCGGCCATGAAATTTTAAGCCGTACATGTAAACATAAATCATTTTTAAAGGCTGCAGCCGTCTATTGTACATCTTTTGTACTGTTGATAGCACCACCTTGCCTTTTTCTCTTGCATCATTTTCCATCAGGAAGAAAACCCTGAAGGAATCACCGTATTTTACGATCCCATTTGCCTGTGCCTGGGCAGGGAATGTGACCTGATCAGAGCCCCAAAAACAGGCCCAGACCAAAGCAGAGCAAAGACGGTGCAAAGCCCCAGCCTTCGCCCTCGGATTAAAAGCATCCTCCGCCTCCCTCACCTCCAACTTGGGCGGCCAGAGCTCGGCTGACTCTGGGTTCGGAGAGAAATGGCTCAGTGTGGCGATTCCACGTCAGTGTCATGATGAGGAGGGAGGAATGAGAAAATAAAATAATAATAGTAAAAAAAAAAAAAATTTAAAAAGGCACAAATGGCCAGCAAGAGGCAAAAGGCAGTAACAGTAACAGCAATAATAATGAAGACTAGACTCGCTCGGAAAAAAAACCTCACCGAAACTGCAGTACGGAATACCGCCGGATTACAAAGGACACAGGGACCCCCGGGGGCACTCCGGACCCCTCCGGCCAGCCCCCGGCACACGGCGCCCCCGGGGGGCACGGCGCAGGGCCGGCCGCCGCACAAAGGCGCGGGCACCCCCCGCCGCCCCCCGATGCCCCGCGGGGCGGGGAAGCCCCCCGGGGCCGCGCCGTGGCTGCCCCCCGCGGCGGTGGCGGTGGGCCCGGCCGGGCTCTTACCGTGGCCGAGGCGACGCTGTTGTCCGCCAGGGTCAAGTGGTGCGGCTCCCACCGCCGCAGGAACTTGGAGGTGAGGATCTTGCTGAGAAACGTCCGGGGGTGCCGGATGACACACACCTGGATGTCCCCCTCCTGCAGCAGCTTGTACCTCATGCCGTTGCAGTGGAGCAGGGCTCTCCGGCACGGCGCGGCACCCATTTTATTCCCCTCGGGAGCGGACATCTCGCCCAGCAGCGGCTTGCTCTCCTCGGTCTGCCTGCGGTCGCTGCCCCCGCCGGAGCCGCCGGTGCGATCCATGGCAGCCCCGCGGGTCGGGGGTGGCGCTCGGCGGCGGCCGCCCGGGGGGAACCGGTCTCTACGGGCGGTAGAGACGGGTAGAACCAATAAAATAAAAAATAATAATAATAATAAAAAATCCAACCCCACGCGGCGGATTAAAAAGAAAACGCTGGGGGGGGGAGAGGGGGGTCGACAAAAAATCTGTCAGGGAAGATGGGGGAAGGGGCCGGAGCGCACCGGCGGGGAGCGGGGGGAAGGGGGAACGGGAAGCGATAAAAATCCTTATTCAAACTTCAGAATCCGCCCCCGGCGGGTCCCCCTCGCGGCTCTCAGAGCGCCGCGTCCATGCTCCCGGGCGGGCGCCGGCCGAGCGGAGGGTCGGCTCCCGGCGGGGGCGGCAGACAAAAGCCGGCGGCGGGGGCTCCTGGCGGCGGCGGGGGCTGCGGGGCGTCCGGCCGCGGCTCCTTCCTTCCCCCCGGGGCGTGTGCGCGACAGCCTGCGGCGGCGGGCGCGCGTGTGCATGTATGTGGGTGCGTGTGTGCGGCCGTGGGTGCGGGTGTGTGTGCGCGGCGGGGGCGGGGGGCGGGGGTGTGTGCGTGTGTGTGTGTGTGTGTGTGTGTCTGCGTGTGCGTGTGTGTCCACGCGCGCCGCCGCCGCCGCGGGAGGAGGCGGCGAGAGGAGCGAGCGCTGCCGACTGCCTCTCGCCGGAGCGGCCCCGGGCGCCGCCGATTGGCTCCGAGGGGGTCATGTGCCGCCCTCCCTGACGTCAATGGCCGCGGAGCCGCTGAGGGCAGCGGCGGCGGCGGCCGCGCGAGGTGCGCGGGAAGCGCTGCGCGCGCGGCCGCGGCGCCCCTCCCCTCCCCTTCTTCCCCTCCCCGCCTTCCCCCCCCCCGTCTCCGGCCGTGCCCCACCGCGCGGCCCCGCTGCCCCCGTTCCCCAGTTCCGCCGCCTTCAAGGGACGAGCGCCGGGGCTGGCGGGGGCCGGGGGCGGTGCCGCCGCCCGGGAAGGGCGGGAGGTGTGCAGGCACACCTGCGCACCCGGCCGCCGTCAGGGCCCTGCGCGCCGCGTACCCTCCGCCATGAGGGGAACCCCCGGCGCCGCGGGGCAAAACGTGAGGAGAAGTGGGGGGTTAGTGCGGTAAATCCCCCTTTCTTTCGTCCCCCGCGCTGACAGGAGCTCGGGGCAGTGCGGGGGCTGTGTGGCAGTCCCTCCCACGGAGAGGAGGCAGTGGCAGCCGTGAGGTGACGGCGCGTTACAGGTTGCGTTCCGAGCATCTTCACCGGCGGCGTTAAGCTCTTGTGCAAGCGCTGCAGAAAACGGCGAGGGAAGCCCCCTGCCCGGTCGCTGTCGCTTCACCAGTGGCTCCCGCTAGTGTTCCTGCTCCCCTGGCTTCGTCGGGCCACCGGAGCTGCCGCGCTGCCCTGAAGCGCCTGCCCGGGAACGGCGGGGTCGGTGTGCAAGCCCGGCAAGAGCGCAGGGTGCCGAGTATCCTCTCGAAGCAGAAGAATTGTTTACCGGGGACAAAAACAAACAAACAAAAAACCCTAATGAAAAAATGAACTCGCTTTTAAGACCTCTAAACCGCTTAACAGCTCAGTAATGCTGTGTGCAATATGGATGCCGTGTCAAGAGAAATGGTACCATTCATTTATACTTGCTTTTTTCTCAGCGATTTAAAAGGTAGTGGTAAAACTCAGACCTCATTTCCAATTTCCTCATTTGAACAACCAGGTTAGGACCAACAAAATAAAACATATTTTATATAATACACGCACATGCCATCAACCCGTAGAACTCATCGTAGCAGGTATTGCCGATGTCCAGAATTCAGAAGGAGTTTACAGGGCTGTTTTACTTGATGCTACCAAAATACCCAGAGAAAGTATAAAACTTCGTGCTTAAAAGTTTAAGCTCATCTCTACTCGAGGGAGGTTGGGAAAGGGCCGATCTGCTCTGTGGCAAGCCGACCATTTCACAGCGCACACCTGCAGCCTGGTTTCTGGCGGCATCTCCTAGTGCAATAGCTCTCAAATGAGAGGTCACCATGCCAAGTGAGGTGCTGGCAGTTAAGAGCAGAGTCCTGAGCCTGCCCAAGAGAAAGCGCTTTCATCTGGTATGTTCGCATCACCAGTCACACAGATTATCTATTGGAGAGGCGAGCTGCAACTGGAAAGCTTTGGGAGCCTTTGCCATAATGCCTTTTGTAGCGGCTGTTGTCAAAGACAATGCATGACTGGCTGGACCACAATTGCTGTGAGCATGTCCATTACGTGTGTTCTAGAGCTGTTGTGTTGAAATAAGCTTGCATTTGACAGGAGAACTGCTGTTTAAACGCTTTCAGGAGGGAAGGTTTTTGTAATCTATCAATTACTAGCCAATTTGAGGGATACTTTTGTTGCATGTTATCATCAAAATTATTTATGAAAAGCTAGGAAGTCTCAAGAGTACTCCTAAGAATCAGTTGATAGAGCAATGCAGAACTATGCGATTTGGTGAAGGTTAGAAGAAAGACACTTGATTAATGACATGAATAAAGAAAAAAAATCTCTTTGACAGAGGTTCAACTTGTCAGTATCTCATGGCCCTGGTAATTACTTACCTCCTGAACTTAAACAAACTGACTGGTCATTATGCACTAAACATTACAGGCGGTTCCCACTGAGCTTTATATACCATATACTGCTAGGGGTGACTGACGCACACATTTACACTGAAATAAAGCCAGGTATACTCATACCTGTAAATATGTGTGGATCTGCAATAAAAAAAATATTTAAAAAAAGACTTGCAAAAAACATTTTAATAGGACAGCTTTGTTTAGATGTAAGCTTTTTACTGCAGGAACCACCTGTTTCTAGGAGTTCCTAGGGTGCCTGGCACAAGTGAGACCTCTTCTCATCTGACCCAAGGCACTGTTCTTGTACAATGACTGTGTCAATAGTAGGACTATTTGCATATGCTCACCTGCACCGACACTCCACTCAGTGAAAACTGCAACCAATGTGACTATTTTGGTGAAAGTTCGTGCAAACGATCCACCTGCTCAAACCACTGCTTTAAATCTACCATAATTGTCATCTCTGAGAGCTGCTTGCCAGTGCGAGGATCGTATGTAAAGAGTCGGATGTTCTTAGCTGAATTTCCTTGGCAAATTAAAGCAGATATTTTCCACTTGTGTTCCACAGAAGGTAGCAAAAAAAGCAAGGCTGGTCTAGAGCTATCAACGCACGAGGTACCTGAAAGGATCTAAGCCTCCACTGGAAATCCACCACTCCAAAGTGTTGAAATCCACTGAGATATTGCAAAAGCACAGTGATCAGGCAGCGCCGCTCCTAGCAGCCTGTGTCAAGGACAGAGGTCCAAACCCTCAGAGGTGCTCTGCATTTGCAGCTCCCACTGAATCCACGCTCTCAGGCTGCAGGTGTTCTCACTGAAGTAAACTCAGCACCGCACGATAAGATCAAGGTAAGAAATCTCACATTGCCTGCCAGAACGGGGCAACCAAAAACCCTGTCTAGACAAGTGAAATTGAAACATGCTGCTTGCTGCACAGCTTGCTGAAACGCGTATTAGCCATCCAGCCTGCAGTAAATGACTGGTATGTGACTCAAGGCTGAACACATTAGAACTAACACCCCTTCTCATATCTCTTCTAAACTATACCAAGCAGAAGTTCGATGAACTGCATTCCCAGCTTCGTGTTTTTCCAGATTTCCTCTTCTGGCTCCATGCAGCCAATAGACATCTCAGGTATACGTGCTTGGCAGTATTTCAAGGTAGCGTTTGGGGAATTGCTGTATGTTTTGTTTTCCTCCCCAGAATCTAATTTTTATGAGCAAATCCAACCAGAAGTTTATCATGAAAGTGGGACATAATACTTCATTCATATAATAAACACTGAGCACATAATTCATAATAAATAGCACATCATTGAAAATGTACCTCTAGCTACTCAGAAGGTGCCTATGGGCATGCTGTCAGTTCTGAGTAATTCAAGAATTTGTGAGGTGTTCTATGAAATACCTCATTTCTGTGCTAGAAGAGAAACACAGGCTTTGGAAATGAAAATTGAGTAGTTTATTTATTATCATTGATATTACTACCAAGTAGAAGCTCTTTTAAGTCAGGGCCTCTAGGTACACGTCAAATTTGACAAGGGGAAGACATAGTCAGAGAGAGACTTGTTCTACTTTGCAGAAATATCAGTGCAATTGGATCAAAATGAGAGTGGGGCGGACAGGGAAGCAGGCAGAGGTAAAGATGTTTCTTCCAGAAGAGAGGTCGATGGCAGAAGGATAATTCAGATCCACTTACCAGTCCTGTGCGCTGCTCCCAAGTTCTGCCCTTTCATTTGCACTTCTTTGTATCTTGCTCTTTTTTAATGACTCACAGGCATTTCATAATAGGCTTTGTAAACAGAAGCATTACCTCCTGAAAGATACCATAGCTTGGAAAACAGGGATATACCCACCATGCAGTTTAAGCAGATGACTTCTGGGTCACTGACAGAGGAACAGATTTACACATATTATTTTTTTTCCTTTCCCTTCCTCAAAAACTAATTCAGTTGTGATCTGTATTATTCAGAATATTCACCTGCTCAGTTATATGCCCATAAAACCAGGAAGGCCCATAAACACCATCATTTGCAAATACCAGCTCGGACTCCAGTCTTAAAAAAACTTTTAATGCATTTCCAGCATGTGGTCTCTTGCCTGTCTATGCTCAAGTCCATCAGGTATTCTGCAGAGGTCATTCGTGGGTGCCAAAACAGAAGCACTGTCCTGACATACCTTCTTAAGCTTGGTAACACCCACTTATAACCATGTGTTAAAACAAAAACAGTGTGATGTTCTAAAGAAAAAGAAGACAGCAATTTGTGAGTAGCACTCAGTGCCAATAACACAGGTTGCATAACAGTGGGGGGCTTGGAAAACCCATGAGAAAACACTTGAGATGCCAAAACCTGCACAGGAAAAAATACTGCCTAAAGGCACCTTGCTTGAGAGTAAATCCATGCAGTGGTATTATCAACAAGCTGGAGCAGCTGTGTCAAGGGCCAGATAGAAACAATGAGATGCCTCAACAGGGGATGCGCTTACCAGGGGAGAGAGAGCACTGTGCCCAAAGGGACTTTGCTGGATTTGTAGCGTACTTTGAAGGAGAAAACAAATGATAAAATAAGCGCTTACTACACCTTTTAATTATTCCTGATTTATTTTACAGAATGTTATGGTATTAACATATTTTGGAAAAATTTCGCCAGTCAGTCAAAGAGGGAAGAAAAAAAAAACAACCAACCAACCTACTTTTATTGTCTCTCACTGAAATTTTCTGTCGAGCCCATAAGGGCCTACCACATTCATGCTTTCTGTAAAAAAAACACTCCACTGCTCTTGTTTGCCTAACATGTCCCAGAGAGTTGTCTGTATAGAGACGTGAGGTACAGTTTTTCCAAGCAGAGAAGCAAACACCAGGAATTCCCAACTTGTATTCAATATCCATTTAGACTCTTACACAGCAGCTGTCCCTCTCACGTTTGAATCTTCGATGCATATTAGAGATAATGGAGCTTTCTTCCCTTATTCACAGAGGTGCTGTGTGGATTATGGAATTCATTAGTCAATGCTTGCAAATTGCCACTGTTGACTCAGAGCAAATTCCTGCTATCAGACTCACTAGTCAGCTCATTTTCATAACAATGCTGTATTGTTAAAAAATACTTTTAAACCATTCTTTAGTGAAACTGGGGAATACAACACATTCAAGCGAACATAAAACATAAAAGAGATGCTGTATCAGTAATGCATTTGAAGTTTGAATTAATCAGCATGGTGGCATTAAGAGGATTCAGCAAGTCATAAAACTTCGGGAAACAGAATTGTTTCCCAAAAGGGGTGATGGACATTTAAAACCTGACTAGATAAAGATTAAAGAAACTCAAGCTGCAAGGAGCAATTCTGTAGTTGCCCTTAAGGGAAGCAAGAGCTTGATTAGGGCACCATTGATCACAGACACATAAAATAAAGACTGCATTTGCAAGCATCTCTTTCTTTTCCCCAAATTTCTCATCACCTGCTTCATCTGAGCCTAATGGTAATTTTGGAGGACACCTCACAGGTGGAGTAATAAGTGGGAAATCAGACTCTGATATGAACTTGTAATTCTCTGACATCTCTGACATTCAGATTTCTACTGTTCTCTGGTTTACTCAGTCTCCGTGTTCTTGTTTTCCCAGCTAATGCACATTACACTACAGAGCAAACTGTGTGCCACCCAGTCTCTGGTGACAAATATATCTTTGATTCCTCACTGACATAATGCACACTTTTGAGTACATGATGCAGAAATCATACTTATTTCTGCCTGTCATTATCAGATGTTCTGATATAGGGAGATGTAGGATGAAGCTGGTGGTATCAATTGCTAGAAGGAGCCTGCCATCTGCTGATCTGAACAGCACTCCAGTCTGACTTACACCTGATCTGATATTAGCAGGATGGAGCACTATACTAAGTAGGTAAAATATATCTGGGCAGAAGCAGCATGAACAGACTTGCTGTGGAGAAGGAATTAATTTTAAGTGGAAAGAGGAAGTCTCAAGTCTATAATCTCAGGTCTACATCTGAACTGGAGAAACAGAAGCAAAGAGTCAACGAAAATAAACGAGTAGACAGGAAGGAAATAAGAAGATACAAAGCCTGAAATCTCTTTTCTGCTTTGCTGCACCCAATCAGATAGTGCAGCTAACATACCAGCTGTCCTTCCCCTGCATTCACCCTTCTAAGTGACAGCAGCCCTTAAGTGGTAAACTACGTCCCTGTGAGCATCTATCTTCTTCTAGGGCCACCCACATGCCCAGGTATGGAAAAAGCCCTGGAAAAAGAAAAGCTCCCAAGAAAATTCATTAGGCTGCCATCTCTTTTTCCTTTAGTGCTAACAGCCATCAGGGCGTATGTAAAAAAAAAATGTCATTTGGCAGGACGCAGTGAAAAGTCACCATTTCCTTTAGACTGTCTGCATTATTGTTCCCACCCCCAGCTAATATTTCCTATTTCATCAATAAGTCACATCCTACCAGTCATTCCAAGTTGTGAGTGCTCATCAGTCTGAAATGCTCTATTAGCCCTTTAACATGTATAAAACATCACCGTGACACAAATAAGCATTAAAATTCAAAGGGAAACGGGACATGATGCAGAGCTATGAGCTTCACACAAACAGAGGAAGAACAACTAAGAAAGAAAAAGGTAGTCCACAGATTAGGGAAGTGTATCTTCACTCACTGAACCAACACACTGGGGAAGTGAAATAAGAAGTGGACAAAATGCTGAAAGGCTTGGATTGTTTTTTGAAAGACCAGGGGCAGGAAAAAAAAAGCAGAATGGGAAAGCGTGTGAAGTATTAGCAAGATTAGCATCCACAGATCCTCTGGTGAAGAGGTGTCATAAAGGAAGAAAGAGAAGATAAGCATGTCCAGAGAAGGGCAAAGGGGTTGGGGAAGGGGCTGGAGCACAAGTCCTGTGAGGAGCAGCTGGGGGAACTGGGGGTGTTTGGCCTGGAGAAAAGGAGGCTGAGGGGGGACATTATTGCTCTCTATAACTGCTTGCAAGGAGGCTGTAGTGAGGAGGGTTCGGTCTCTTCTCCCAAGTAACAAGCAATAGGACAAGAGGAAACAGCCTGAAGTTGCTCCAGGAGAGGTTTAAACTGGATGTTACAAAAAATCTCTTCACGGAAGGGGTTGTCCAGTGTTGGAACAGGTTGCCCAGGGACGTGGCTGAGCTGCCATCCCTGGAGGTATTTAAAAGAGGTGTAGATGCAGTACTTAGGGGCATGGTTTAGTGGTGGACTTGGTGGTGCTAGGTTGACGGTTTGACTTCATGATCTCAAAGGTCTTTTCCCATCTGAACAATTCCATTATTCTATTCAATAACATCCTTAATTATTGTTTTTATTGTTAAATTCCTCTGTTATAGTAATTTCAAAACAACATTACACAAAAGGCAACTGAAATTCTCCCATTTGCCTCAGTCTTTTCCTTACCTTAATACAAGTAGGGCTATAAAGCGAAGTATAAACTCCCAACCGACGATAGTGCACTTCACCCGGTGCTTGTGGCTTTGTTGTACTAAGCACTTTGTAAATATATCTAATGCCATTCTTGCCCTTAGACATCTAAGAAAACAAACACAAAGGGCACAGAGAAGCATCAGTTTAACACAGTTACCTTTCATGATCTATAAATTCCCAGATACAACTAAAGGAATTGGCTGTTTGGGCATGCTTGGGTAATTATACACCTTGTAATTTTTACCTGTCCATCAGTTGAGTATAGCTGATTTCTTGAAGTATAGTATCCTTGGAGGATTTACAATCCAAGGGGAAATGGATAACAAGAGAATGGAGTGATTTGCTAAGGATGGTCCCTGGCTGACATGCAACAGAGGAAGAAGATGACAAATCCAGAGAATTCTCTGAAAAAACAGATGGTAAATAATGGACAGACTGTACCATAAACCTAGAAGAAATCCATCACACATCATAACCAGGAAAAACATAAAAAAGAAAAAAGTCATGCATGTAACTTTGATAGTGCCCAAGGCTGCAGCTCACTATAGAAATTGGGAGTTTCCGAGTTACTACGATATTGCAAAATGGAAGCATCTTCTAGGATATATAAATTTGGCTTTCAGTATTAAAGGCTATTTTTTCCAAATATGAAAAAGATAGGCTAAAAAGAATACATTTTGACTGAGCTTTTCATGAATGCTATGGAAAGCTTTAAGATACAAATGCAGAACAAGACACTGTAGGAAAACACACCTATCTAGCACCAGCTCTTGAAACCTTTAGTAAGACCTTGAGCGTATGAGGGATTGCAGCTGTTACTGCAAAACAACTTGTGAATTGGTTAACTCCATCAGCAAATTGCACCAATGTAGATATCAATTTACATTTGTTTACTGCATCCACACAGGTGATGGGAGGAAAGGAAGGAGCTATGCCAGGCAGTAGATGTAACATGGGCAGTGTGGAGTTGGGCTGGGTTATCATTATCAACAGTAGCAGAATAAAGGCATTCAGTGTGTACCAGGTCTTGTTTGTGAGTACAGACAGCTGGGGTTTGTTCTTATTTGTCCTGCAGTCAAGAGCAAAGATTGTTACTGTCCTCAACACCACCTAAATGTTAGCAGGTTGCTTTAACAGGGGCACTGGGTAGAAAGGTGCAAGCAGTGGTCATGGTGATGGTTTAACAAGTTTAGAGGCCTTATACTATATAACTTACAGCTTAGTATAAGCATATTGAAGGTACAGGTGAATCCCATGGTTCAGCATCATCTAATGAAATTACAGTTAGCTTAGCAGTAGTTTTTAATGAGAAAACCTGAGTGTGGGCCAGAAAAGAAAGACTTTCAGCCAGTTTACTTCATGCAGCAGCTTCAGTTAACTTCTATCTGTGGCTGAAGTGCCTCCTTAAATGGGTGTGAGGGTAACCCAGTACCAGGCATTAAAGAACTACAGTATTTCCTAATGCCCCATATTCTGAGGACAATGGGCATTCAAGAAAAAAATCTGCTTAATACATTAGGAGTTGTGTCGCTGGGTTCTGGGAATAGTTCTTGCTGTGGCTGTACACAGGGAATTCAGTATGCTTTCATACCTTTTAGAAAGAAAAAAGGAAGACAGGGCTGCCCAGAGCAATCAAAAGAGGATGTTCAGGGCCGCAAGTTCCAGGAATCATTCCTTGCCTGGGAACGGGATGATTTCAGGAAAGACTGCTATGCTGTTTTCGCACTGATTTTGATTATGAAAGTGCATGGGTTTGCGCTTGCTATGCAGCAGTAGTTGCCATTTCCTAGGATAAGCCAATTAGTCTGCAAGAGTGAATAAAGACATATTATCACCTTTAATATCTGGTGCTGCTACCGCCACCGCTTTTCCAAAATACTCTCCTGTGGGCTTTAAAGTGATGTTTTCATTTATCCACCACTAAAAATGCAGCCTTAACCCATCTGCCTGTCCCTCTGTGTATATATCTGGGTAATTTAATAAATACTTCTGGGTGTTGATTTACGTCATTGTATCTCTATATAAGCATGCCTCTGTGAGCATGCTGTTGGTTGTCTGTGAGCATTCATTGTTCGTGTTTTGTGTGTGTATGTCTGTGTGTCTGAATGTGGTTTTGTTTAGAATTTTTCCCTAGCAAAAACAAGGAGTCAGACGTTTCATGAGGTTGCTAGTTAAAACCAAGGAAAGGAAGGAGGAGACAGTAAGGGATAATTTAGAGAGAAGAAAGGTTAGATTTGGCTACAGTTAAATCATCTGCCTCAGTGTTCACCAGAGAAGATGGGGGAGTTCATTCCAGACATTAAAATGTCTCAGAGGAGGATCATATAGATCATGCTGGAAGAGAAATGGAAACAGTAAATTATCTAAAGGCTCGAAAAGCTATGGGGCCAGATATCATCTGATCCCAAAGCAAAGATAAAAACAGGGAGAGAGAACCTTCCCAAGGTATGCCCAGGATTCCCTAAGAAACGATAGGTAGAGATAGGGAAAATTATTTCTACTGGCTATCAGTAAGGTAGATCTCTGGGATACCAGATTAATTTTGAACCCGTAACCTGGTTCCAGCTGTAATATCAACTGACAGGGAAAGGTATTATTCTGAGTCAGAATGCAGAACAAAAGAACATTAAAACTGAAGTAAATGCAAAGTTTCCCAACATGCCAGCATCCCTTGAAAAATAAGCCTTAATAATGGCCCAGGAACACTTTCATAACACAAGTCTCCTCAAACCAACAGCAAAAGGGTTTGGACGGATTTTCCAGCTCCGGTGCCCAGATCACTGTGCACACACAGCTTGTTTTCCTGCACTTAAACAATCGTGGGCCTGACTCACCACCCCTTCGCTGCACTATTTGGCCAGTCCAGCAGAAGCATAAACAACTGAACCCAGTGGCACCTCTACCAGGGTAAACACGGGGAAGCAGTAGTGTATACAAGACAGTGACATTCTCCATTTCAAACAAGAGAAAGGTAACTCCTATTTCGGAAGCCGGTATGCATCCTAAGACCATGGACACAGTCACTGGACATGTCTTGATATACCAGAATCAAAAATTTTTTGGCATCGGTGGCCAGGTATTCAGAGGACAGCAAATCTGCTCACACCAGCTTGTATTGGCCTTTGTCAGCCAGACGCTGTGAACACAAAAACGCTTGTACGTAGAAGTGCTGGGTACATTACCTGGGTCCTCCATGACATTTTGGCTGCAATCCAGTATAGTTCCTGAGAAATATCTGGGACGTTTTCTATATAACCTCTGTTTGCAGAGGGACTCCTACACAGCACAACTCTTTCCAATAGTGCTTTTAGACATGAATAACATCAGCTCTGATTGTTGCATGCATTTCCTAGAAAAGATAAAACAAACTGAGGTGATTAGGACTTGAATCCCCACATACGATCCTTCAAATGAAAACTACCTAATGAAAATATTTTCTGGAACAAAATAATATCCTCTTTCTTACAGAGAAAAGCATGACTCAGATTTTGAGACAGTTGGACACTTACAAACTAGCTTCACTATAGTAATTCCCACTAAATTCATAAGCCTTTGATGATCCTGTTCACGCTTGTTCTTTTCAGGAAGTTTTCCCCATGTTCCCATGTTTCCCTTAATTAACATCATCCATATAGTCATTTCTTTACACAGCACACGATCAGCAGCCCCTGTGGTTTTCTCCAGCCCCCTACACTTTTCTGTGCTCGCTGCCGGTCTGGGGTGCAGGTGGTGACCCCTCTGCAGGGACCACCAGTGCCAGCCATGGGTCCTGTATGCCTGTAAAACACTTTGCTTCACGCATTACGAGACGATGTGTCAGCCAGGGCTATTGTTTTTAACAGGAAGCGAGTTTGGCCGCCTCTGTAATTTAGATTGTGGGCAATAAGCAGGGGTGTGGTGTGCAAAGCAAACAAGGCAGGATTAACAGCTCTTTTCACTTCTGGACAACGAATCCCTATGGCGGTGGCCCACAGGATCCTGTCCCATATTGGCTACAGCTTCCCCTCGTGACCACAGCCCAGAGTGAAAAACCAGAGTGTCCTCCAGGTTTTCAACTGGAGAGCGAAGATAAAAGTCCAGGCCCCATGTTCTGACAGACCTTTATGAGCTAAACATCTTGAAATGAAATTACAAGAGAAAATTAAGAACAGTCTTCTCCTTTCAATAGGTCTTTAAAAACAATAACCAGGTTTTACTGTAAATTCATTTATTTAGCCTCAGCATGCCAATTCCCAAGCTGATATCTCCTCTGTATAGCAGGGATATATATAGATCTAAATGTGGCAAGAAGACAGAAAGATTTTATTTATTTTGCGTAAGGAGAGCAATGTGGGGAATTCTTTTCTCCAGGAAGAACTCACATCAGAGAGGTTGTTAAAGAAATACTATGAGGTAAATAAAATCCCAATTATATTTAGTTCATAGGTGACAAATACTAGTCAGGCTGACTATTGCCTTGCTGGAAGTCAGTCAGAAACCACTGTCAAATAGAGCAGAAAACCAGAGAAAATAGAAGAACATGTATTCAAGATGGGTCTTACATTTGCTAATGTGAGCAACATTTTGCTGTTTATTGCCAGCATTTTTTAAAACTAGTTGTGAATGCAAGGAAAGGCACCTAAAGTCAAATACTGGCCTGCATTCTGCTGAAATCACCTAAACTGCCTGGTTTGGATCTCCAGAACAGTCCAAAACCCCCTCATACTACCCACAGAATTGTTAGAGGCAAACACAAAACCCGTGTCCCTTGGCCTGCCAGATCACCACCTCACAAGCCCGTCTGTACATTGCCACAGCCAAATGTGGACATCGTTCCCCACCGCAGCAGCTACGGATGGGGCAGGCTGGATGGAGCATGGGCAAACAGAGGAAACCTGGAGGCAAGTTTCCTTGCGAAAACCCAAGTCTGTGACAAAATTGGCCTAGACATCAGTGTGGCACTGTGTATTAGCTCAGAAGTAAACTCAAAGCAAGGATGAGGCAGCCATAAGCATTCAGATCCCTGGATCCAGACATTCGTTTCATCCACAAGACTTCACACGCAGGGCTGAGCTTTGTGGGGATGCCCTAGATTCATCCAGTGATCAAGCACGCTTTAAGGCAGAAGTGCCTCCTCTCACCAAGCACTCCCTTGCCTCTTCACAGCTCCCTTCTGGGTCATCCCTCCCCACAGGGCGAGTGGGTGCTGCGGGGGGATCATCATTCTTTCCTGGCACAGCAGCTAATCCACCCAGCTTGACTGCAGAGATAGCTGGCTGAGTGTGTGGGGAGATTGTTTAACCCATTCTTGCCTTGTTCTGCATGAGGAAGCCACAAAAACTCTATCACCGAGGCAGCTGATAGAATTGCCTCCTTTGTTCAGCAGGAAAGCAGAAAGGACAGCTAACCAGAGCAACGAATTATCTTCAGGAGTTATAGAATTTGCAAGCACTTGCAGTCATTTATGTGCACTCTAACAAATGAACATGTAATTATCAAATGATTCCCCCACCTCTTCTTGGCTGTTGGAGTTATTAAGTGAAAGCAAAGGATTATGCTGCTCACCTGAGATAAAAGAGCCTGCAAAAGGCAGCCTGCGTTACATTGGACTTTGCTATGCTAACTGCATGTTGCTGTCTGCAGTTATAGTTCCTTCTCTACGCATTTGGGCACTGTAAAGCGCTTGAGGGACACCGCCTTTGCCTAGAGATAGATTTTGGGTGAGATTTTGGAAGAAAGGTTTGCATACAAGTAGTGTGTGATCATTTCTGGAATGTTGGCTTCCTGCTAGAGACACACACAGGTTTCATGACCCTGCTGTTCTTTCACAAAAGAAAAGTAACCTGCAAAACCCCAGCGTTCCATATCTCAAAGTGGTGGGGCAATACAACCTACATAACAATAATGAGTCACTGGGAAACAGAAGGATCAGGAAGATCTGGGGATCTCCTCAGCACAGACCTGCAAATAAACTGGAATAATTTGCATTCCACAGCTTGCCTTGCAGAATCCACAGATGAAAATCAGGCTTGGCATGGCTAGGATAACTGAGCAATATTTAGCAACTGAACAATGAACCAGCTGCGAAAGCACTTATTTATCCAAATTCAAGCGGGCAAGTCAGTTTGGGCAACATTTAGGGATGGCCTGCGTAGGGAGGTTGTTACAAAGTAATCTAAGGTATGTAAACCCACCCCAGACAAAGGTGGTGTAAACAGTCCAGTTGTTCTCAGAGTAGTGGATGAGAATTGCCTGTGGTTTTTCTGGCTGTATGAGAGCCGAGGTCCCCAGCAGCTGGAGGGCTGGCACAGCCACTTCCTACTTCTGCCCATGGCCTGACACCTTGGCTTGAGCAGCAACTGTAAACATTGCCTGTTCCCACACTCCTTGCAGAAGTTACAGCCTTGGTAACGGGAACTGGAGAAGCAGACCTTCCTCAGCTCTTCAAGCCCTCCAGCCTGTCTTTGCTGGCATGATTACATGAAGCAACTTAAAGCCACACCAAATTTAGGATGAAAAAGCAAGGCAAAGTAGCCTGCACAGAACTCACAGTGTAGGCCACCAGGCTGTGAACTGGCACGTGGAGCGTGGATTCAGGTCCTATTATTTAGGGTTTGGGCTACAAATCACAACCAACCACTCTTTATTCCCAGAAGTCCTGGGTCTGGGTGATACTGCAGTCTCCTTCTCCAGCATGGCAACCCAAACAGCAATGATCTTAGGGGAAGCAGAGAGAGTGCGGTAGTCCCAGGGCATGCTTACTGATGGTGATTTGTAGGTACAGTTTTGCTGAGCCCTTTTAAGTTTTCAAAAAAAAGCAAGGAAGAAAAGACTAGAATAGGGCCCAGGAGCAGTAAATGAAAAGGAGCAGACCCCAGCCAGATGCACACAAAGCTAAAGGCTCTGATCAGACTTTCCTGTCCCTGCACCCATCAGACATATGACCTGGCATGCTAATACTGAAAGAGCATCAGAGGAAGTGGGATTTGGCAATGTGTGCAAGCGGCGGGGAGCCAGATGCACTCGGTCCATAGTACATGACCAAGGCCATGTGTGTTTGCAACACCATGGTGTCCCTGGGAACCTCTAGCCCTGGCTGTGTTAGCTCTGGTGTGCAGGTTGGGGCTTGGCCAGCACCACCTGCCAGTGCCAGAGAGAAAGGATGTGTGGGGCTATCCTGCACTGCCCACCCAGGCAGCTCTCCATCCCCTGTTTTGGGAGCAAGGCCATCTCTCTCTGTGACAGCGGCCACATACAGAGTTTTTCACATATAGTGGCTGAGGTGGGTTTTCCTGTGGCCTGGGTGAGAGCAGCTCCTTTCTGGACAGAGCCATGATGAGGCTGATGTGGCAGAACAACGCCGCTCCCAAATGGAAGGGAGGAGGAGCCACAGGAGGGCTTTCAGAGTGTAAGCTTGAGCCTGCAAAGTTTTGTGGGCCACCAGCACTCCTAAATTCTCTACCCCTTGGGGATGCTCCAGGTTTGCTGCATGCCTCGGGATGCCTGGCAGGACATGGCACTTTGAGGCCCAGGACATCTGTCAACAAAAATGGCAATCAGGCATGACTTACCTTGCATGGTGAGAGTAAGTTTACATACAGTTTGCATAATACTTTGGGTGAGAAACCTCAGAGGAGGTTATGGTGCTGCTTGTCACCAGCTAGCCAAGGCTAGCTGAGCAAATTGAAACCTGAATTTACTGAAGAGGCTTGTTTAAATTTCTAAGAGAAGGGACTCAGCCTTCCTCTAGCCATCAGAACTGCAGGGGCATTCCCATGACATTCATGTCCCTGGAGAGCATTGCACAATGTTTTTGCTGAGCAGTAGAAGAGGATTAAAATGACCAAAAAGGCGAGGAGAGTGAGCAGGGTGCTGGAGCTAAAGGTGCTGGAGCAGTTTCACCTTATTCATTACTTCCTCCTTCCAGCAGCATCGCTGTGCACTGAAGCATTAAAGGCAAGATCTCTTTGCATCTTGCTGGGCCCTATGGCAAAAGGAGGTATCTGTCTGCCCTTATAGCTAAAGGAGAGTTTCAGAGCAGGAGTGGTGCAAAAAATTACACTTATCTCAAAGAAGTAGTCAGCTGACAGCAGGCTTTTCTGTGTGCCAGAAACTCCAAGCAAAGTCCTTCCAATTGTGATGGTATCAGTCACCTGTATGAACAGCCTTTCCTCCCTTCCCCTAGTCTACACCCTGTTGTGGTGGCTCTGCTCCCCAGATAACATCTGGAGCTACCAGAGGTGCTTGAACAACCCTTTTAAGGCGAGAGCCTCTTGGTCATCACAGATTAGTGCCGCAGACCAGTCCGTTCTGTTCTCTCCTGTCTAAAACCAGGGAACAAGACAGAAGCATCTCCTCCAAGGTAGGAGCTGACTTTGAAGTCAAGAGATCAGAGGATGATCTTGAACAACTTTCTGGCATGTTCAAAGATATGCCTCTCTCTAGCCTGCGAGTCACACAGATGGTACCAAGAAGGGCAAAGACCAGAACTGAGGCCACCAGGAAACAATTCTCTGTCCTCGTGGCTGGACCATTTGTCTTCATCTCTGCCAAGTTTCTCGTAATAGTTCACTGGCATTATCACTCCTAACTGCTACCTGCAGTTCGCTCACTGATAACCAGCAGGTAGGTTACTTGCAGTTGGCCAAAGCAAGAACAACAATTAACTGAGGGAAGCAGATGCTTTTCTGGCTCCAAACAATGTATTGTCCAAACAGAACTACTCGCTTTGTGACATTTTTTTGGCATGGAGAAAATTTAAGCGTCCATAATTTCAGGTTTCTTGGAGCTTTTTGCTTATCGGAAAAAATAAGTGATTAAGGTTTGAGGCCTCCAGTATAAATAGAAACAGATCATATTTATGAGATTACGATATAATATTTTTAGGTAATATTTGTGAATTTAGTGACATTCATGATTTAGTAGCACTGCAGTGCAGAAACACTAAATCTACTTTTTGCTTTGGACAAATCACTTAATCACTCTGATTCATGGCATCCAGCGCTAATGAGAAGAGTCTCTTACGCTAAACTTATCACACATGCAAGCTTTGTTTTGCCAATCAGGACGGTGCCAGGGAAGTGCAAATGCCCAAAGATTATAGGCAATGGTAACGGGTGTAGCAATAAGGATGATCTTGATAATTATGTACCTTCAAGAGAGAGGAGAAACTTGTTTTGACTTGCAAATGGAATAAACCTGTCATAGCTATGATAGGAGTCACCCAGGCTGGCAAGAACTAGGGTTTAATTTCAGGTCTCTAATAAACTGGTACAGTGGGGGAGTGGTGGAAGAATTTGTGAGAAGCTCTGTCGAGAACGCACTCCCTTGGTCCTCCAAATTTTCAGACTTCCTCATCTGTTCTGCTTTTGACCATGTGTCAGTTCTAGGTCCAAGCAACACTCCCCTGTCCTGCAGTCTGCTACGTTCACAGGGGCCTCACAACATCAGATCAAAGATTTTGTAAATACAAAACCTAAGCATAGCTCTAAATATTTGTTGGATTGGGGCCTTACTTTGCAATCCTAATGCTGCTTATAACTCAGGGTCATCCCCAAGAGCAACACAGACATTGCATGTCGGAAACAGGGTGTTGGCTTAGCCCAAGAAATTTTATGGAAAATTCCTTCCTTCCAGATTTCTCTAAAAACAGCACAAGGCTATAGATGCCCATGGCTGTGATGATGGCTGTTTCCTCTGTTAAACTGTTATTCTAGTGTTCTCTGATTCAGAGAACTGCCTTTTCTGAATGGTTAAATGGAATCATGAAGACAGACAGGACATTTCTCTATTTCTTTAACCACAAATTCGAAGTACATCCACAGAACTGAACGTCCCAGAGAAATCCTGTAGGAAGACATTCTCTCACCACAATTAGAGTGAAAGAGTAGGAACAGAGAAGACATCTAGTTTAAATTATTTTCTACAGATATTAAAAAGTTACAAATAATATCACATCTTCCTTTTCAAATTCAAGGATAAAGTAGGTAGCAGCTATGCTACCCCTAAATTATTCTCAGCATCTACTTTGGCAAGAAAAAGTTCATCTTTAGAACTTTTATAAGTTCTAAATGTACAATGAAGATCAAATCCAAGGAGCATCTGTCATCTCAGAGCAGGGTCCGAAGGTGGTGCCACTTTTAATTACATCAGCTCCAAGGAACAGATTAGGTTAAGGTCAAAAACGAGCCCAGAAAGCTGAAGTGGGTAGTTAATAGCAGGTAGCAGGAAATTACTAGATTTTGGGTTATGTCAGTCACCAGATTAATAACTGGAGGATATAAAATGCCATCTAGCATGGAGAAAAAAGTTGGGAAACGCTGTAAACATTGAACTGAGTAGCGGTGCCCTTGGTTCTAACACTGACACTGCATCTCTGCATAGAGACAATGAGAATGTCCCTGCATTTAAAGCCACTTTTCGAACTAAGGAAAATATTATGATGGCATAATGTTATTCCCATACCACGCAGTAAGTCCAGCAGGGACTGTTTAACCTTAGCCACTTCCCCACACCTGAGGGGTCTGTTTCAGAATGTTCTTCCTTAGCCCTTTCCTTGTCTCATTTCTTAACAGGTGGGTTACACAATCATTCAGCTGCAAACCACTTTTGTTTCCATTTTAGCTTGCATAACCTTCCTGTTCTCTTTAAACAAGTACAAGGTTGGGGGGGGGGTTCTTTTCCAACTTCCATTGAAATATTCATAGTGAGATGGAAAATTCCAGGGAGCAGTTACAAAACAAGAAGGCTAGATTACCGTACATCAAAGGGAAGCAGCATTTGCTAACGGCTTCGTTTTACATGTGTGTGATTCACAAACTGCTTTATGAAAATGGAAAAATGATTGAGGAATCGCTCAGGTCCTGTCAAAAAATAAACTAATAGCAACAATCTAATTTCCATGAACATGGGCTGGTCTCCAAAGCATCTGCCAAGACCAGACAACGTGGTGCTTGCAGCTTTTCTTTGTTTGCTCTTCAAAGTAGGTAAAGCCAGGATCATTCGCATGCCTCATAGCAAGCTCTAAGATGTGGTACACGACTTTCAGATGAGGGAATTTCACATTTCTCCCTGAATATTTCACACCACGAGAGCAAGGAGAACAGCACAGACGTGGCTGAAATGAGGAGAAGAGGCATTAAAAGGCTGAAAATGGATTCTTCAGTACTACTCTGTAGTATGGGGAACTGAGAGGGCAATTAGAACCAACATGAAAGAAGATCTAATTGCAAATCAGCGAAACTTGCTGAAGCACAGACAGCAAGAAGCAAAGAACCACTCCACCTGATGTCCAAGCCCTTCACAGTAGAGAGCACTGCCTTCAGCTCCACAGGCAGCTGATGGGAACAGATAGGCCCTTCCCAAGGAGACATTCAGATCTCAGACCAAGCAGTCCCTGGGGGAGTGTCTCCCTCTCCTCAGCGCCGGGGGTGACTCACCCTCAGACACCAGCATATCAAGAAGAAATCTAGGACAAACCCACTCAGCCACTCCGGCTGTCAGGAGGAGCAGCACAGCACAGCCCTCCCCATCCCTGCAAGGTCACCGCATCCAGCAATGAAAGAAAAACCGAGGTGAACTGTAGGCGGGCATCGATGGCAGGCCACGGGGCCATGCCTAAGCCTGTGCCCAGCCATCTCATGGCACGGAGACTGCAGTCAGTACCATGCCATTATTTCACTGTACGGGCTACAGGTTTTAAACCTGAGACTGCAAAAAAGCGCATGAGCAGGAAGCATTAAGGACTGAACCATCCTTAGAGAAGGGGGCACTGGGGAAGGGCAGCAGGAGGGAGCCTGGAGATGGGGCCAAGAGCTCCAGAGCTCTTGCAGCTGATGAGGACACCTGTGGGAGGACAGGTGAGACTGGTTTTGAGGAGGTGGGCAGCAGCACTGCTTGCACGCAGGAATGGTATGAGGCACCTCCAGAACACCCTCAGCCTGTCTCTTTGGTCAGGCAGCTTTTAGCATTTCAAAGCATTTCTTTTCTTTGTGACTCCTACCACTGACTTAAACAGGCAAGCGGGTATTTACAGGATCAGCAAAACCCCTCCTGCCTAGGTGCCCCGAAAGGCACAGTTACTGTCTGTCCTGCAAGCAAATTGCCATCTGCCTCATTTAAAGGCTTTTCTAGTCCTGGGGCAGGATTAAGGAACTGGAGAGTGGGGCACAGGCTGTGGCAAATGTCAGGGCCCCGCTGCTGCCAGTAAGGTGAACCCTGCGCTCGCCTTGGGAGTTGAGGACGGGCGTCCCTGGGCTCTCTCCTGGGGTGGCAGAGTTCAAATGGACACTGCGGCAAGCGAGGGGACGTCTCCAGCCCCTTTCTGAGCAAAGCACCCAAGCCAAAAAGCAGCCAATGATCGCAGGCACCTGATGTGCTGCTTGTCCCAGAGGCAGCGGGGTGGGGTATTGTGAGGGGAATCTGCTTTCCTCTTCAAGACAGAAAACATCAAAGTTGCCCTGAAAAATTAAAAGCTTCTGGACAGGCTCTTAGTATATTTAAGAAAACAAAACAGACTCGTTTCAAAGCACTTTTTCCAAAGGTCTTTCCTGAACGTACATCACATGCAATGGAAAAACACTGCATGCCTGGCATTTAATATTTTTCACCTGTGACCCAGGATTGATGTCTATTTAACTCCCTGATTTAATCCAATGACATGTCTCAGCAAGAAAACCTTTCAGACTTTGGAAAGCAGTTGGAAAAAACCGAAGTCACGCTCGACACTTCCCCTTCCTTGGAGAGATAGGAGTGCTGCTTGCCCTTTCCTGACGATAAGCATATCCTGGTGGATAAAAATACATTTTACTCTTACCGTAAATTCTCCATTAGCCAACTCCTTCAGCCCAGCCTACAGTGTTGGGGTTCATGATTCCTTAGAGGCCACACGTGACAGAGCTTGGCCTGCGTGCATCCCAAGTACACTGGAGAAAAAGCAAAAATACTTCTGATCCTGGTGCCGTTGGCTTCACCTGGAGCAGCAAAATCTGTTGAGTGGCAACAACATTCATCTCAAATGACTTCCACCTTTCGCAGGACCTGGTGGACTCTGCGTTCATTTTTGACTCTGACTTTACAGCAGCTGCCAGACAAAAAGTAAAGGGTTGTATTGAACTCTGAACAGAAATTCCAGGTAATTTTACTATTTCCAGTGACCATTGTGCCAAAGGGCTGACTTAACGACACAGAGCTTAGCAAAAAGCGGGGCTCAAGATTTTATTTGAGATTCTGGAGGCCAGGAGGCTCTGCAAAGCTGCTTATCCTTCCCACATCACCTCCTTTCTCTCCTTCACCTGGAAAACTCAGCCTGGTGAAAGCCTGCTCTGAGACCTGGGTGCTGCAAAGGACACAGATGCCACCTCTTACCAAGGAGGCCCTGGAGGAGCCCGGCTCAGCAAAGCTGGGGCTGCTCCCCCCACCCAGACATCTCCACAGCAGCTCCCACCTGTGGGGAGCCTTGGCCAACTGCCTCTCCCGGCACATTCTTGCCAGGAAAAGCTGGTGGGACGCTCTTCTCTCAGGCTGGGGTGGAAGCTCATGATCAGCTGTGACTCCCCATGGCACAGTTCTAAGTCCTGTTGTGTAAACCCAGTACGGACACAGCCCTCTTGGCAAGTACCCTGCAATTTAGGGAGGCACTGGGAGGCCTTGCTCCCAGGCACCGAGCGCCTCAGCTGAAAATCCTGTTTAAGGAACCTTTTCTGGGTTTTCTCTGTGGTATTTTAGAAAAACATCGAAGGGTAAAAAGGAGAAGAAATGGAAAGTTGAAGTTGTATCTCCTCTGTGCATAAAAGGTAAAGGAAACCAGGCAGCAGCCCGCTTCCCTTTCTGACAGGATTCCAGGTTGTGGAATAAAGACAAATCCAACTTCACCCTCCTGTCTTTGTTCCCAAGACTCACTAAGACAGGGGAGATATGGCAGAGCCCATCTACCCAGCCATAGCCATGGGAACAGCAGCAACAGGAGTAAATCAACAGGAGATTCCCGACACTCAGCCCCTGCTTACACTGCAAGGCCTCAGGCGCTCCGCACCCAACTGCCCAACAGCTCACGACCTCTGCTGTGCTCCACTTGCCATGGCTGTTGAAATGCGGAGGAAAAGGTTTTTATGGTGCAAATATCCACCTTTCTGTCCCAATACCCACTGTCTCTTTTAGAAGGTGTGTTTACAGCACCCCGCTTTGCACTCTGCTGTGAGGCTGTGGCTCTGCCTTCTCCCTTGACTCCCCTTGCCTGAGCTACCCCAAAACCTCAGCTTGTCCTCGACTCCTACCTCACGCTCGGCCTTGCCTTGGTGTCCTTTGATTTCCGAAAAGGTAGACAGAGCTCTGGGTGAAATCATGGATTTGCCTGAAGATCAAAAGGTACAGGACCCCTGCAGTGGCAGAGTGAATTGCTGTCACTGCACTCCCTCCCACAACCCCAGCCAAGGGTATCCATCCTTCCTGCTGATGGCCAGAAGCCCTTGCTCTGGCTCTTCTGCCTTGGCGGAAGCAGCGCTCGTGGAAGCGATGGCTGGTACATCAGCAAAGGGAGAAGCGCAGCACAAAGGTAGCGTATTGCTTAATTTGAGTTGCAGCTGCTTGGTGTCTTCAAAAAGTCCCAATCTCTGAACTTGAAGAGGTTACACATGCACGCTGTGGCGCAACTGAGGGTCGCCAAGTATCTGGCAGCCCTGGAATGAGCTGTTTGTACCCGCCCTTGGGAGCAGTTATGCTTCACATCTTTTTCTCCTCTGCTTTTAAAGGTCACATGAAAGCAGCAGTACTTGTGAAGGTGACCGCAGGGGAGAACGGAGACCTTCGAACAACTGTCAGAGCTTTGACAGGTGAGCAGCAGCTCCTTCCCACGCCCATTCCTCCCAGAGCGGCCACCACCAACACCCACGGCCCGTGGGCCGTAAGTACTTACTGACCGGACAGAGCCGGAGGGGGACTGCTCCGCCTCCCCTTGCTTCCTTAGCCTTTCCTCCATTTATTTCCTTTGGGGTTTCCCCTTTGATTCAACTTCTGGCATGTAGGAATGTTTAATAATAAAACAGATAACTCATGGGAGATGATATTTATAAAAACTACTCTTTTTTTTTTTTTTCATTTTTCCTAAGACCTTGAGAGAAAATCCTGAATTACGTTCTTCCTTTCCTTTAAAAATAGAAAGAAAAAGCGTAAGGAGCAGTTAACAAGTTTTCAAACCATCAATGTTTTATTTGGTTAGTTTATTAAACACCTTTAAGACAATTAATTTTGGTCTGTACCCTTCTATAAAATAATTCAAGTTCTGAACAAACCTCCAATACATAAAGCAAAGTTACTTTTACCATACGCAAATTTCAGATCAAAATACAACACTCTGTTTTCTTACATTTATAAAACCCGGTCAAATACAAACGACATTAAAAAAGATAAAACACTTTCACTGATCCTTGGTACAATATTACAGCACAATTTGCACAGTGGCAACTAAGTCCCCAAAGCACAAGTCAAATACTTTAAAAAGGGAACCTCCCTTTAGTCACCCAACATTATACTGAACACGTAAACGAAGCGAGTGCTACTTAATCCAGGAAAATTCTCATGTCCCTTTTTGTACTGTGTGTGAGCCACAAAGCAATTCTGCAAGGGAGGTTACTGGTAGCAACCAACCAGCTTTCCTGCTTTGCTGTTAGAATTTTATGTGCAACTACTCCATGAAAACAAATGGATGGAGGTGGACCAGACTCTGCACTGGGCAATTTATGGCAACTAAAGTAAACCAAGAGATGTGTATTTTTCTAGTAACAGATCATAAACCTTTTTTTTTTTTTTTCCCCTCAAAAAAAAAAAAAAAATCAATACCAAATTATCTGTGGGTACAATTGGAGTAACTGCCTTTTTCACTTTGAAGACATCTAACAGACGCAGAGTGTTTTCATTTGTTGAGAGTTTGTTCCATTGCAAAACCCAGTGTTTCAGCAATAGGTCAAAGTGCCATTAAAATTGCACATTTTTCTTCAGTTAGGAGAGAATACATGGTAGCATGCAATGTTCGTTTGTTACTACGCCTAAAAGCTTGCACTTAATACTAACTTATGAACAACGTGGGATCTCTTATGAAACAGAACCAAGAACAAAAATTTAAAATACAACCATAAAATGGTAAAACTGAAGCGTCAGTTGACAAACATTTCTGGGAAGGTTCTACTTAGCAAGCTTACAGTAACACCTCGAGAACAGAAAGTAAAATCCGAGCAATAACAGAAGGGTCTGATGGATCACACTCGGGTTATACTTTGCGTAGGCAGTCAAGGCAATCGCACTGCAGCACAACTAACGGGTATTTTCGCCTGCAGTTCTGCAAACCCCTCCTTTGTTTCCTCCCACCCCCAAACCAGTAGTTTTACTTACAATTCAAATGTAAGTTCAGTTCCTTTAGCCTCAGCTAATGCGAAAATGTGTGCATAATTAAATGGAAAAATACACTAATGGATCTAAGTTTCCTCTCCTCCCTCCCCCAAACTCATGTCATATCCATTAGGATACCACACACTTTCCAAAACTTTCCGTATCTGTTAACATTAGCATTATCCCAACAGAATGAAGGAGAATTGCATGCTGCACAAGTAGTACGTATTTAAACGATGCTCGAGTGTAAACAATATAGGATGGAAACAGTTAAAAAAAAATCCCAGCGAGGTACAGCAAAAACTCAATTTGCTAATTTAGTCTTTTAAGTGCAATCGAAACACTGCATACTGCCCTTCTCCAAAAAGATCTCTCTATAATTAAGCTAAACTATTAGGCTTATTCCCTTAAAGCTACATACCCATGCTATAACTCATTACATTGACTTAATGCAAATATTTGTGGGGGAAAATTAATTTACAGGGTTAATTAAAATCTTTGCAGTATTCAAAAGGAATGATAGTAAAGGGATCAACCATGGAAAATGTGGTAATACACGTTTTTAAAAATATTTCCGATAATTCTAACACAAAACAGCAAGTATATTTTGAAAAATGCATAGAAACCCTGTCAATACAAAAATCCCCACTAAAATTACACAACTAAGCAATTTTAATCTAAATATTTTATGTGCTTTTCCTATAAAGGCCACTTTGACATACAAATACAAAAAAATTTACATTTTTTCCCCAAAATAAATTATTTGTTCCTCAATTAAAAATACTGAATATGGAAGCATAACAACCCTCTCTCATGCCAGCTGCTCATCTGCAGTGGCTACTTCTGAAGAAGAAAATCTCCAAATATTTTCAATTACCAAAAGAAATAAGGAAAGCCTTCAGACTTTGTTCTGCCTAGCACTAGGGAAAGAAAACCTGGGGTTAGGAACGGACCAGGCTGAACAAGGCCCTTACACTGTATGTGCTGGGGAGGGAATGAACGTACACAGACACCCGCAGAGAGATTTCCTGTTTGTCTCCCGTGCTATGTACTGAAATCCCTTTTTGAAATCAGGGAAATAAATCGAGGTTAACCTGACTTAAAGAAAGACAGAACAGCAAATGGAGTTTGGAGGGAGAAGCGGTACGAGGTACAAGGTGGGTTAAGTAAATGAGAAATATAGGCCAGCTATGCAGAAGAACACACGTAAAGGTGAGAAGACATCGTCAGCTGGTAGATACGAGCTACTCATAGGATGCAGAACCAGGGGAAAACAGTGGACCAGTTTTCTTAGCATTTAATAGCGGGAAGAAGAGGAACACAAGGAACAAACTTCACTGGAAAAATGAAGCAACGGGAGAACAAAGAACCTTTACCAGCAGCCCCAACCACATGGGCATTTATCCCTGAATTGCCATGGAAGCAGCAAAACCAAACTCACATAGCAGTGGAAATGAAAACTTACTTGGACTGGATTCGAGACATCAAAGGTATTCTTTACCGTAAGCACCAGATCCACAACTGAACAACACAGGAACATAAAAAGCAAGACCTACATCTCTCTGGAGGGGCATGGCAAACTCAAAATGCCTGACACGCTCTAGAGCAAAGAGATGCAAGTGTCATAAAGTGGCCCCTATACTCCAGCAGGTAAGCCACACTGGTGGGTTTACAAGACAAGCTACAACTGACAACAATACGAGACGGACAGGAGGGATACACTTTGATAGCACATCATTCAGCATCAGAACACCTAATAAACTGACAGGGGGGAAGGAGGAAAACCAGTGAACAGCAGTTGATGTGGATGCAGGATTCTTGGGCAGCCACTGAGTACAAGTCCTCCTAACCTTGGACCAAGGACTACATTTGGAAGGACACAAGAGCTGTGTGTCTTCTGTGTCACAAGGAATCAGCTCTCTGGTGCGCTATATTGCATAGTTTGATTGAGGCCAAAGAGCACTCATGTCTTATTTTTCCCTGTTTTTAACAGAAGTAACTCAACAAGCCCAAGTCAGAGCATTCCAAAGCCTGGCCCCAAGCAATTCACGGACTCATTTCTAAAGCAACACAGGAAGCTGGGGTGGGCACATAAATAAAAGCAAAAACCCCATTCCCACACAAAGCACAAAAGATCCACAGAAAACATACACACATAAAAAGCCTGTAAACACATCTGTAATACAGAAGTCAAAGCATGACAGCTGGATGATGAGAATAAACCTTGCTGTCAAGCTGCATGCCAGCGATGGTAAACAAGCCCAGGTGAGTGTTTCTACCATACCACACTGACATATTTTTTGTGGAAAAAGCAGCAATGTATTCTAACAATATCCTGGTAATTATCAAGATCTTGGATTTGACAGAATGCTGAGCCTTTACGAGAGCAGCAGCATTACATTCCAACACCCTCCTATTACTTGGTTCGTAGAATACACACATCATAATTGGATTAATCAATGTAATTAATCTCATTCTCTTATGCTAAAATAGAGTATGTGTACAGTACAAAGGCTAGGTATATTAGTCATCATTCATATACTATATTCAATTCTTTAGCACAATCCTACAAAATTCATAGTACTCAATAAACATGGTTTACAGAGGGAAAACTCTGAAGGAAGAGCATCTAACGTGAAGAAATTTTGCTTTTTCCTTAAAACAATCTCAGCTTGTCAGGCTCCCACTTCAGATTATTAAACAGTAAGCATACAAACCGGGAAGCACTTACACATTCCTGTTTTCTCAAAGAAAGAAAGATAGAAAAAAAAAAAGAAAACACAAAAACCCCAACCACCATACCAAAAACTGGAGGGGAAAACCAGATGGCCAGGAACTCCCTGGTTACTTAGGCCAACACTCGCTGTTCCACCCTGCAGAAGTATTTCCAGAGCCTCCAATATTTTCAGATTTAAATACAACAAACGTAATGTACGAGATCTCCTGTAACACTCTACCATAAACCTTCATACCTTACCCTTACGTGAGAGTCAGGGTGGACTCATCCCTACCCACGCTGCCAGGGCGCAGCTGCAAGGCTCAGACTCCGCGCAGGCCTGGCAATGAACAGTGCCACTCCTCAGCCGTCCCTAAAATAAGAGCATCAAGGGTTTGCAAGCTCAGTATGGTCCCTCATTTATTGGCTGTTTTTCAGCCAGTGCTGCAGGTAACACAGGTACTCCTTGTGAAGGCCACCAGCCTGTGGTTCCTGGGCAACAAGTCTGGAGAAGTTTGGATGGTCCAGAGGGCAGCACCTGAGATGTGAGGTAGGAGAAGGACAAGGCAGTCTCTAGACTCTTTTCAAAAGGCTAAAGGGCTCTCAGATTAACAAGACTGGGAAATGCTACACCACCGGGACTGTGAAGCCTATGAAAAGGCTGCAGCCTGATGCCTGGAGAGGGGACAAGTTCAAATATCACCCCCCAATCCTCCCTGCGGCTTCAGACAGGGCAGGAGTAAGAGCTTTTACGTCCTCCACAAAATGAAAAACTTCTAGCAATCTTAAGTTACCAAAACCCTACACCGAACTGATGATCCAAATTAACGGGCACAATAAGGACAACGAAGTATCCCAGACACAACTAGAATTCAGCTCCTCTGCTCCACGGCTTGCATCTGCAAGAATCTTCTCCTCAGATCTGCCAAGCTGGTGTCAGTCTAGCGATGGCAGCAGTCCTTCTACCTTCCCTCCTTCCACCCCTCCATCCAGGGTGCACGGACCTGCCAGCCACGCGCCGTGCCTCAAACACGGGCTGAACAGACGAGCTGCGAGGCAAAACCCACACCTGGCCCAGCATCCCCATGCTCTGACAGTCATACAGGTCAGCACGTCCCAGACACACCGCCAGCTCCTGGGACTCAGCCCAAGAAGATTAATATTTATGGAATAGCCACCACGATGCCAATAGAAGGCTCTGGAATTAGCAGCTAATTGGTACAGTCTGCAGAGACATGAATAGCTCCTTGTTTTATCCCTCCTATTTGTGCATGGCCAGTAAAATGTTTGCTACATTTAATTCAACCTTAATATGAGCCGCTACTTAAAATTTTAAAGGAAAATGTTCCCCATGAAGCATTTCTTGGTTTTTCCTTTACAAAGAAAGAAAAAAGGCAGCGTTCTCCCTTTCCCATTACATTTTGTATTGTTAAGGCCTTTGACAGTTCAGAATCTGTCTTTATGAAAAGGGATTTTTTAAAAAAAAAAAAAAATACTCAAAAAAAACCCAACAAAACCCAGAGAACAAACACGAGCTGATTATCAGCTTACATAAATACTTTAAGTCGTCAAGCACAGTGGTAAGGAATTCAAAAATATGTCAAAATAGCACCTTTAGAAGCAGAAGAAAACTTTTTTTAAAAAATTTCTTCAAGCTAAGCAAAACTCTGCATACTTGAAGATCCCAAAGAAATGGGCAAATACATCATTTCAGGTACAGAAGGTGGGTATTTATTTGGACAGTTTTTCCTCTGTAGGTGAATAAATGAGGAACTCCGTGAAAAAAAAAAAAAATAATCCAGATGAGACATTACAGAAAAAGCAGTGAATCTCTCTATTGAGATAATGGATCAAGTCCGCAGGCAAAACAGTGCAGCGCAGAGACAGATAAAAAACTATCTGATCTGTCCTTAAAAAGAGCAGTCTCTTCTGTGGTTTTAAACATATTTTTTCCTATTTAAAAATTCTCAGGACAGTCTTTCAATCGCTTCTCACATTTACAAGTATAATAGTGACTTTCAAGTAATATAAATTCTTATTTACTTTTTACAGCAGCTGCAGGTCAACCTTGGTCTTTTTGTACAGAAATACGCATTTAAAATGAAATTAAACTGTCCTTGGACAATGGCATCATTCTGCCCTGATTCTTGTCTGCTTTTCGTTTTTCATAGAAGGACAAAATGCAATTTAAAAGAAAACAACAAAAAGATTTGACAAAGTGCAAAGAAAAAAAAAATGAGGTAGCTGGGAACAGGAGCTTTTCCCCACGGACAAGGGGGCAGACTTCCAGCCACTAGTAATGCTCACACGTGGGAGTGGGCTACCCATGCTCTACCTACAGGGCTGCATACAGATCTTCAGGTGATCTCTAACCTGCCGATACTAGTTTTACAAGCTTGATGAAAAGTCATTTCAATGGGTATTAGGCACTGTCCCCACATACACCAAGGGGAGTTTAAAGGATGCAGAGACGTGCAGAAAGCCAGCGCACAGAGCCCTTTGTGTGGACGTCCTCCAGCCCGCAGCAGCTCTCCCTAGCAACTGTCGGCAAAAGCAACGCATTCAGGAGTAAATTTGGGGCAAGAGTAAAAGCAAAATCCTGTTAGTAAGAGCGAAAGACAAAACAACTAGGACTAGAAAGCAGCACTATGCATGGGGTACGCCCAGGAATCTGCATCTGTTGGTTTGACAGGGCTTTGGGGTCAATTCCTAGCCAGCCAGCCACAGCCTCGAGTCCCCTCTGGCACCCGATGTCTGCAGCTGGGCAACGTCCCAGCCACATTCCCAAACACAGAGGGCAGCAAGGGGTGGCAACTACACCAGCTCTGTGCCAACACCAGCCTCTTGCCCCATCAGATCCACAGGGCAAGGCCATGTGCAGTGTAAGGGAGTCTTGTTTTACTGGTACTTTTCCTCCCCCATCAACACTGTAACGCTGCCGCCTTCTAGGAGCCCACCAGAACACAGCTTGCTGGTTGCATCGACTGCACTAGGGTACGACAGAATACTCAGCGCACATTGCAAAATACAGACTCAGACCCTTTAATACAAAAACGTTTTGATTACAAGAAGCAAATAATTAGGTTTTGGAAGTCAGGGAGAAAAAAAAACCCCAACAGTGCTTAGAATTGACTTCGCAGCTGTTTCCCCAAGCAAACAAAAGCTAGAACAGATCCCGGTTTCTCTAAGCAAATCAGAAGAGTCCTTTGGACTGGTTTAAGACTAGTTCTGGAAGAGTTTGAAAGTATTTCTGAAGAGAGTACTCCTTGGCTTCCCCTCAGAAAGAAACTTTAATAAGAGCTTTAAAGAATGTCAGCTCTGTTCAATCTGACCACGTGGCCAGACACCCCAGTGTACCGGTTACTCTAATAATTAAGCAGACTTTGCTTTTTAAAACCCCAAAACAAGCGACAAAGACAACAATGCTTTCCTGCTATCACGTGTGAATGAGTAACACAGATGCTGCCTTGCTGAAGCGTTAGCATGTGACAGCATTAAGGTGAGAAACTCAAAAACAGCCAGGGATAAGGTTTTTGTAGCACGCTGCCTATCGCATACTGAAATTTAGACTTTACAAATTGGCTCTTGCTTTCATCAGGTGCAATATTGTTCCACGGGTGTTTTGGTTGTTTTTTTTCCCTCTTCTGAAATAGGTAGAGGTGGCAGCATGCTAACAGAATGCACAGAAATTACACTTGTAAAAGCAGCCCACTGCACAGCCTGCTTCAGTGGCACCTTCCAGGCTCCCACTGGGTTTAAAACTACAGATAAAATAAACTTGCCCTTGACAAAACCAGAGGATGTCTTATCAAGGGCATTAGGTGGCGATTCAAAACCACCTAGTATTTAAAAAAAACCCTGCATGTTCACATTTTATCAATAATGTTACTTACACTGGAGATGCTTTTTTCTATCCTATTATTGTAATCAGATCCACCACCTTTTTACAAGGGCTCAGCATAGTCTCGTTTCATTAGGAAAAGTCAAGGGCATAGGTAGGCAACGGCATTGAGCGTGTTCATTTATTGATGTGCTCTGGCAGGTGTTCATTATTCACATGAAACCCTGCAAAGGTTCAGCCTTTTACAATGAAAAGTTCCAATCTTCCAGCTCACTTTTCAAGACACTTCAATAATTATTTCAAATAACCTTCAAATATTTTTCTAGATAAAATACTCTATGTATTTTAATTATTTCTATAACTCCTAAGCAGCTACCTAGAATAAGCCATTTTAAAAAATATCTTTAAGATTTTGTATCACCAATAGATCTACAACAATCACCTGTTGGTAGCTTTTTATAGTTTAATTGTCCTATTATCCTTAACCCTTTTTAGCAGGTGCTTATCTAGTCAGGCATTTTGCATGGGTTTAGTCTATTCTTTTAGCTTACCTGTTAATCAAAAATCTGACAGAATTCATTAGTGGAGTATAACAGCAGTTAGGATTACAGAACCATGCAGGGCACGGCTGATCAGAGCTGTCACCTTAAAGCCTGGCTGTAATCCTTCCTACAGCAAGGAACTGCCCAGAAAAAAAGACCAAACAAAAACCACAGGGATGCTGGAGCTGGAGAGTAGGTGCCCAACCGACCAATAAAACTTCAGAGCACGCAGATGTGACCTCTCCAGAAAACGAGCCATGCTTCACCCAAATCTTACTGGCTTTACAGCAATACCTCCGAATCAGCTTTGACTGGCTCACCTTCCCACTCTGAAGGGACCAGGCAGATCTCCTTCCTTTGCTTTCACAAGTAGCGTGCCAAGGAAACACGGACCCTACTGACGCAGCAATCAACTCCATCAGCAAACAAGGAAAAGCAACAGAAAGCAGCAAATGTCAAAAGGCTACGCGACTGACGACTGAAATGCAGGCCCGTACTCGTTCCTTAACGGTTAAAGGAAATACTCAGACGGAAATAGCTTCTAACTGCAAAATAAACATGTATATAATGTATGTAACTCCCCTCCCACCCACCTGAAGAAGCTGTTTAAGTACTCCAAAGAGTTAAGAGAACACAAACCCCAAAACCTTGATGCTAACATTAGAGGCAGAAAGAATCTGCACCCCAAATTAATTATAACTCTTTGCAAAGCATCGCTGTGAGTGGCACCAAAACATACCTTAGTTACACTCTTCAGTATGCCTGTGTCCCGGGGTAGTCACACTTCCTGAGACACAGCCTTCCTTCTGCAGATACGATAAATGCAAATGAGTTGCACTTTATCTAAATATTTACACTTTTTAAATACTAAAACCTGTTGTCAGCTGCCGTTTGTTACGTACTTGCATGGCACTACTGCTCTAATAACAAGCAAAGTGTCCATACGCATCACATGGGGTGATGCCTCAAGGCAGCTGTGAAGAGTAACACAAACCTGCAGAACAGTATTAAAAAAACAAAGATTTACAGTGTTTTAAATAGCATTCATTAAAAAAAAACCCAACAACAAAAAACACTGCTCTTTTTTGGAACACAGTGAATTTTAAGCATCTCTGTATTTTAATAGAACAGCTGAATTATTGTTATATACAGAGGAAACCGAAAGTTTGGCACTTGTAGCATCTTGTGTTTGTTATTGCATCCTGCGCTCTGCATGGCACGTTACCAAAACCCATGCAGGCTGTACGGGCACAGTATTTGTGGAACCAGCCAAAGAAACTGCAGTTAAAACAGGGAAAACCCTCCATAAAGCCCTCATGTTTGTACTTGTGCATTTACCAAGCGATGCAGGCGTAAGAAGTACTGCAAAAAAGAAGTGAAGCTGCCTGGTGTTTTCTGGAAGGGGAGTTTGTAAAGCAAGCCAGGCGCTTCAGTAGCTTTGAAGAAAAAGCTCGTATTTTCAGCAAGAACTCGGCTTCAGAGGGCAGGCTGTGTGACGTGCAAGCTTCATGCAGTCCAAAGCGGACAGGGATAGAGCCTGCCCACAGCTAACGGTGAGCTGGTCTCGTACATTCGCCTTTCTTTTCAGATTCACCACTATCCTTTTGTGTAATCCCGTATTAATTTGCCTTCAAGTTAAAGATGAGGTACCCTCAAAGCTACGGCAAGTCACTTGACCAGGAACAGCTGGTTGATACAGCACTTCCACAATAACTAAAACTTCAGGAACAGCTGATACACTCTTTGAGGACAGGCAGCCCTTGCCGCGGTGTAACAAACCAGAAGACTCTTGGGGATGCCTCTTTTTCAGGTTATAGAAACAGAAACGATAAGCCTTTGAAGTCCAACACTGACTCTTTAGGAATACAAAGATCTCACCAGGCCAGGTGTGTGCCTCCTTAAGAAACCCAAGAGATTTATTTTGTGAGAGCAACAGCACTTTATACCTTTGCTCCTGAAATCACCCTTTCTGCTGTGCAGGGCAGCCACTAGACTACACGTGTAAAACAAGCACTGAGGACAGTTGTGTGCTTATAGTATTATCTCTTTTTCCCTCCCCCCCCCCCCAACTTCCCTACCTTGTATGCGGTGACTTTCTGATTACAATGGCTGGGGTTTGTCTGGCTCTACAGCAGGGGGGAGGAAAGGACGCAGAGCCCCAACCCAAGTCACTCGCCTGCAGCGTGACCCAGCCGGTCCTCGAGCTGAGCTTGGCTCAAGATGCAACCGCTCGAGACCTGCGCCCCAGGACCCAGCCCCGACCCCAGGTGTGGTAGGCACCAACCCAGCAGCGCTCCTCAGCAACACAGACACTGGGCTCAAAACATCGGCATTTCAACACCGTGATGAGCTCACGGCCCCAGCGAGGCACCCGGTTTGGTAAAGCAGTAAGGAAGGTGCCTCGAATCCTGACGCTTGGAAGCCAGCAGAGTGCACACCAGCTGGCTAAGCAAATCATTCAAAAAGTCACCTTGGGAGGAACTGGCTGAATTTGAGCACCGATTCACAAGCTGGAAGGAATTAAGGCCGCTGTGCCAAGCAAGGACAACTTCACTTTCTGAACTGCCAAACCACCTAAAACCCCTGGATTGCAAACTCTAAAAATTCTCGAGTCGCTTCCCATGTGGTCCAGCCGCCACATGCAGGGGTGCACAGCTGCCGGGAAGGCAGGGACAGCTGGGGTGGCGGCAGGGACCAGCGAGCCCAGTTCAGTCTCCAGCTGTTCACACGCCCAACACACCCAGGCAGCTGGTGACCTGCCTCCACTCAGCACCTCTGGCGTCCAAGCCTTCCTCCGCTGCTGAAGCTGACCGTCCCTTTCCCAAGGAAAGCCAGAGGTCTGCTTCCCCCGCTCACACCCCACCACCTGCACCACCAGGCTCTCCCTGGAGAAAGGAGAGCCTTGGCTTCAAAGCCTTGCTCCAAACCGGGAGGCAATCGAACCTGGTTACTGCACATCCCAAGAGATGCACGAGTCACCGGGCGTGCAGATCAGAACCGACAGACAGACACGAGTCAGACCCCGGGAGACGAACCCCTTCCCTCCTACCCTACACACACACAGGCCAAAGCGTGTCCCCGACCGGCCCCACAGACAACGCAGCTGGGGAATGATCCCCACCCCCATGAAGCAAGGCCAAGGAAGCCAGTTTTGAGATCTCAGCAGGGCTTACACCGTCAGCTCAAGCATGCACCCAGAACTCCAGGACACAGCATCTCCAGGGACTTGGTCCCCGGCCACCAACCTACAGTAAGTGATAGTACACACGTGCTACGAAATTAACTTTGTAACTGTTTCAGGTGAAGACGCTTAAAACTCCTTGGTCACAGCTCACCGAGTGCATTCACAACACACTCCAATTACCAGCAGATTTGTTCGGTTTACTTATGTTAAAAAAAACACAAACAGTAAGAATACCTATTGTTAATCCTACTTTAAGTGTAAACATTTGGTTCAATAACTTTAACTGCAAAACACTGCTAGAGTATACATGACTTGGATCTATTATGTGCATTTATTACTTAGGTTTTCTGGATGCTGAATGCCCTCAAGTGTACTGGGAAGCTACAGGGACTCAAGAGATAGCAGCCTGCAATATTCTGAATAACATTTTTCAAAGTTTCCTAAGCCACTTAGAAAACTGAGCTCAAAAGTGAAATAGATACTTAGAAACATTCATCACTTTTGAACGTGGGATCTTGGCACTTTGTCTAAGAAAAAAATTGAACAATCTAAGATTTTCAAAAAAGGGAAGTTTTACAGATAAACTAACAGCACTTGATTTATTTCACAAGACAGCCAAGGATGGAAATAGTGGTTCACATTTCTGTAGTAAAGCATTATATATAAATTTAAAATCTACAGACTATATATATACACACACCAAGTTTACTGCAATGCATAAATATATAAACTTTTCAATATGCCAACTAATATAGGTCAGAAAATTGATGTATATAGTTCAAGTTTTGCAGCACTTCAGCATTGTAAAAAATAAAAAAAAATAAATAATGGTCAATAGATTGGCTGCTGCCCTCTTCCCTCCCTTCGCTCAGATTCAGAGTAATCCCAACCATACACCAGTGCTATGGAAGGACTGAGCTGAAGTTTCAGAACGTCTCTTCAAGGAATATTTAGTGAAATATTACTATTTTGTACTGGTCTGGGATTGTATTTCAGCATACCTACGATGATTCAGTAAAGACGACAAATGTTTACACGAACACAACTGAGGGCAGAGATTGGCTTGTCTGAGGTCCACAGAGTTGCAGAGTGGAAAGTATTGTATGTAGTTCTAATACTGGTTATACAAAGTCTCCTTTTCTGAAGGGCAGGAGGTCTTATTTCTATTTCCGTCTCTCATTATTCCTTTTAAATAAATACAGGTTACATCCCACCCATCACAACAATAATGAAATTAAAAATTGAGGTAAAAGTGTTCTACCAGCTGATCTTGACTACGAACAGAAGTCAATTAAATATCGCTACTGATGTGAACAAGACTTAGTAAGAAATAAAATGCAAGATACTAAATTCTTCACTATAACCACACAATAAACCCCAGCTTTCAAAGTCAGACAGCAGTAAACAAGACTGTACCTTAGCATGGAAATCATTAGTAAACCAACTTTTGATCCCAATTTAAAGTCGCTGTACAAATTTTCCTTAACTCACAATCCGAAAATCATGTTTTCTGCAAAACAAATATATCCTTGTCATATTTCACCTTTGTTCTAGTAGAGATAAGATGCAACTTTATAATCCTCAGTCTTAAAAACCGTTCTTAGTTTGCAAGCGATCTGAAGTAAAAAGGAACACAACCCATTTTCTCCCGTTTGTCAAGTTTTGTTGTCTTTTACCAAAAGCAGCAATCATCATTAACTGTTCCAAACGCTGTTTCCCTTTTTACTTCAAGGAAACAGCCGCCAAAGCCCACACAGAAACGCATGCCACCCGCCTGTACACCAGTTCATCAGGCTATTCAAATGACAGCATAGAAAAAACAGTTTACTTCTCTAGTATACTGTATTCATTTCAGATTAGTCCATTTTAAATATATTAAAAATATTTGTAGGAATGAAAACATTGCAAATAAATGAAAAACCGTATGTACACACCTCCACCATTTTTAGGCACAGACCTTAACTTTTGAGGAAGGACTAGAAATAAAAGGTGCACCAACCAACATCTCCTATGGCATTACGGGCAAACAACAGTCTTTGCAGCGTACCAGGGAGGTTGGTTATCGTATAGCTTCTGTGTATTATAGCTATCCAGTCCAAGATAGCACGTTTATTCTTATCAGTTCCCCTCAGGGGAAACGCATCTTAAATCTTTTTTTGCTTTTCAATAAACTTCGCCAAAGTAATATCAATTCCCACCAGTTTCAGACACAAAAAACCTCCTTCAATAACACGGCTTAAACTCCAAATGGTTACGAATGAAGGTGTTTCCTCGATCCCCCCTTTTATTTTCCCCCCCTCTCTTCTTTTTAATGTATACTTAAGTTATTTGTTCCCAAAACAAGAACTGAGACTCAAGCTTTTTAAGCATTTAAAACAAAAACAGTTACCATACCAAAGCACAGCATACAGTGTAAGTTTCAGCTGTAATTTCTCAGCTTTTCCTTTATATAGAGCTATATTATGGTGGACTGCGCAGAATTCTTCCAGTCTCCTCCACTGTCAGCATATGGATCACGGAGAAGGTACGCGGATGCGGAATAATCCTTGTTGAAGCTGCAGTCGGAAGAGCTTGCAGTTTGCGATCCGCAAAGCTGCGCAGCCAGTACGGCGGAGGTCCGATGGAAACAGTGGTTTAGTGCGCTGCCAGGTTCCCGTGCTCCTTTTAAATTCTCTAACATAGTCATAATTTGTACCTAAAGTCACACACGCACAAAAAACAAAAAACAAACAAAAAAAAGAAGATAAAATGTTTAAAACATACTGTAGCTACCACCACATTTAACCCCTAAAACAAAAATATGTGGACAGGAGCACGCACAGAATCAGTTCCTGGATGTATGGTTGAAATTATTGTTAAAAGGAAACTACAATGACATCTCTTATCTACTTAAACCCACCACACTTAGAGTTTTGCTCTTTTCTATTTTGCAGAGAGCCCCGTTACACACAGACACATACAGATGGCCATGGAAGCACGTAGTCTTCCAAATGTCTCTTAGAGTATGTGGCCAGATGCTGAAAGCTGAGGACCGAATGTGTGTGTTAGTACACATTTATTCGGTTGGGATTTAGAACCAAGACTCCTTATCGCATCCGTATGAACCACTGGGTGATGTCCCCAGAATGCAGAACCACCTGCTCACTGCTGCAAAGATGGGAGAAAACCTCAGCCGCCAACATTTTTTCTTGTATTTAGACAAATACAGTGACATACTCTTAAGCCTTGACCTCTTCTGATCTTCAAACTGCTCATCAACCAAATGCTCCTAGGGCTGAATTTGTTTCTGATTGAGCTCCAATGTACAGAAATGTACAGGTTGGTTTTGTATGTCCAACATAAATCCTCTGAAGATCACAGTAACTTAATACAACATAGGCCCAGAATTCATTTTAAAAAAAATTCAGTCTCATTAGTGCCAAGTATTTAGAAGACTGGAAGAAGACAAGCAACAGGAGATTATTAGTTCTAATTCTGACCTGTATCGAGATCTCCAATCACATATATGCTGGCTCCAATGGGCACAGCTCCATACACGAAAGAAGAACTAGTTGGGATACACAGGTTCTGGTCATTTAGATAAATCCACCTGTAAAAATAAGAATTTAAAAAATGGTATGTGATTACTATTTGACAGAAAAAAAAAAAATACAGATTTGTTTTGCAAACAACATCTTTGACTCAGAACAAAGTGTACAAGTTGATTTGCTATGTAAAAACTGTTGAGAACATTGTCCAGTTTGGGACAGTCCCTGGCTTTTCCTAGCCAGGAAAAGCAGTTGGAACCACTGTTTGGAAAGTTTGGAATACTTTATCCTGAAGTTGCTTTACTTCAGAATTGCTCCACTTGTCTACCTGTAACACATTCTTGTAGCCACGCAGCGTGACATTCTGGAAGACAGCAGGTATATGACAGTGCCTTTTTTACAACAGTTATGCCAGTCAATTTTCCCTACAGAGAAAATTTTAGGCAGCTTTGTCTTAAAATCAGTAGAGTCATAAATATAAGTCTTAATAGTCCACGCTAGGGGAAATAACAAATTGCTAAAGCAGGGCCTTGTTATTACAGAGTGCCTTCCCCCATGTAATTCCTTAATGACTTTAACTGTACTTGATCAGTGAAAAGAAATCCCCTGCCCAGTAAGAAGAATGCAGCACTCCACAACGCTTAACTTGAAACAAGGGATAGAAGACGGGAAATCAAATTGGTAAGGGATTTTGGGAAAGAAATGTCCGCTACCTGGAACTGAAACAGACCTTCCTGATCACATACTGGGCTCTCCTCAATCAATTTCTAGCTCCTTCTACAAACTTACAAAGCTCCTGTGTTCACATCAAGCACATTCTCATTTCAACACTACATCAGCCTGATCTTTCTACCAAGTAAAAAGCAGTTTTCCATGTTGAAGCCTCTGGAAACCAGATAATTATCTACTCATCACCCACACGGGACACTGGCAAATCAAGGTGTCCCATATATCTAAAGCTGTCAGCGTCCTCGCCGGTTCTGAAACAAATTGCCACAAAATACTGCTGCACTTTTGCAGATGCTGTCACAGTTACTATTTATAGACCCTGAAGACATACAAATCAATGCTATTTTAGATCTTTTATTAAATAATTTAATATTAAATCATTTACAGAGAACAGGAAAGTCTGAAAAACCTTTGAAAAGCACCCCATATGTTTTCACAGCCATGCCTGTTTCACTTGGGTGTAAACGTTAAGAAATATCCTCACGGACACAGCTGACCTTTGAAAATTCTGCATCATCTTAACTCATGATTCAGAAGTAAGCCTCTCTCCTGGCACTGAAGGAGATGCTGCTACATATCAATTATCTTGGAGAAAGAGATCAATTTTTACAGGCCAAATGAACGCATCAGCTGTCCACTATTTTGTCTGTGCTATACCTTGAAGGATTAGGGTTCAGCAGAAAGCAAAGGAACGGTTTGTAGCTGTCGCAGACGATGACAGATGAACTAAGACCAGAGAAGTCCTCTACACTGATCCAGAAACTGTTACAGAGCAAACCACCTTGCACTATATTTGATTAGCTTCCTCTCCTTACTGTGGCAAGGGGGACAGTCAGTATTTTCATCGCTTTTTAGCACCAAGTTACCTACAATTATGAAAACTGACTGCGTGGCAGAGAAATGTGGGAAGACTGCAATTTTTTTAATTTTTTTTTTCCTTTAGTAGTAAATACAGGCCCATGTTAAGGGAGAAGAAAACCAAAGAAGTTAGATGAGTTTAGCCTCGCTACTGATCAAGTTCAAGCCTGGAAAATACAGGAACTTCAGGGGTTTATCTCCGCTCGATACTCAGGGTTTTGGAGTTTAAATAAACACCCAACAACGGCGTGAGGCACAAGCATTCTCCTACTCCACATCACAGAAGGCTAATATTAAAGCATCTGTACTGTAGTTGTTTGTGAAAATTCATTCTCAAATCTTTCTCAACAGTTACACTTTAAAAAACAGGCACAACTTTTCAGGAACGCTTACAGCAGCTTTAGCAGTTAAAACTAGGAAGGAACAAAGACAGGAAGGGCAAGGGGTCACGTTTCATCAGAATTTGACCAAGTTCCAGCTTAATGCGGGCTGTGCCTGCTGCTTGAGCTGTATGGAAAAAACACCATGGCAAAAAATTCAGTCTTCAGGAATTTGAAAACACTCCTTAGAACATTACTCTTGCGTACTTCCCTGGGATGGCTCTACTCAAACCAAATCTGAGAGTAGCAGGGGGGAAGGCATGCACCTCTGTAACCACGGACAGAAATGATTGCTCTGAAACTGAAATATGCTTCCACTCAACAAAAGGGGAAGGAATCCCGATTCTTTTTCAGTCTTAAAGCGATACAAACAAAAGAATCCATCCACACGGCTGTAATTAACCAGCAGGATGGTAACTGTTTTATTTCCAAGTGGGAAGTAAGTAAGTGATACAGAACCAAACATATTTCAGACACATCACCTCAAGCTCACACCAGCTGTGAAAGGAAATTTTCTGTGTTCCCCTCATCTGACAGGGCTCTCAGTCAGCCAGTTAGCTTTCTCATTACATTTGCATAAGCATTTTCTTTTAATAGAATTCCAGCACACTGAATGGGAGAATCTTCCTAATTACACATACTATATTACAAGATTATTCAGTTTACTACTTACTGCTGAAAGCACTTCCTTATTTTTACGATGTTCCAGTAGCAAAAAATATTTTTAAGGAGTTTTTACCAAGTACTGCTTCTAAACAAGTACCTCTCACGTTTATCCCTCTCAATACCTGCAAATTTTTGTAATTTTGAACCAGGGGCTCGTGAAGAGAAGGAACAAAGCCTCCGCCACTTGCAGACCACCAGTGAAAGGCAGCAGTGGCTGTACTCAAGGACAGGGCTCCACCAGCAGTTCTCGCAAAGAATCCTAAAGCCAATGCGTGCTCTATTAAGTATTTCCATATATCCACAGTGAAAAGAAAAAAACCAAACCAGTGTGTACGGACATCACCCAATTCTCCATGCACCTGTGTGTGATGCAAAAAGGCGTGTCATAAATTATGACCTCTGGTAGAAGGAAAGACTGACCCATCAGGGTCTCTAATGTGTAGTTAAGATTTCCTGCTTTTTATGGAGCGGACCAACACTGGATCATTGAGTGAAAGATACCCTGACATCTCCCACTTTCACACTTTTTTCAATCTATTTTTAGCTTGATCGATACTTCAAAAAAACCCCAGGATACAATGTACACAAAGCTTAATCTACAGTCTAAAAAATCTACATCCTGAAAAAAACTGCAGGCTGACGTATGACACTTTCTATCCTCAGTTCACTTAAATCCACTCATGCACATGACTCTAAAGTCAGGCTGACAAAACATTTATTAATTAAAAAAAATTCTCAGTTACAGAAGTACTTCAAACATGAGAATTGTTTTCTACGTTAACCTGTCCACATTGCATGTGTATGCTACTATTCTGTCTCACTTCATTTGTTTTATTACTTGTTTATACAGTATAGCTGAACAGGAGCCTCAATGTTTATTTTTTTGCTAGTGTGAAGATCTCGGCACATCCTTAGTCTTTAGAAAAGTCTGTGTCATCATTAAGAATAACAATTTGAAAGACTGTGCGCACTGTGAGTTATTAGGAAGTTACTGTCAAAGTAAGCAATATTAAACAAGTTCTGTCTTTGAATTCAATTCAAGCCAGAATTATGGGGGTTTATATGAATTAATATATTCTTTATATACCAATGTAAGTACATAGTTAGACATACACACTAAGCAAAACCCGTAATTCAGATCCTCATGGACTCTGGGTGCCCAGGATGACGCTAGACCCTGTATTCTCAGGTAATAAGAGCTGAGGCACATACGAAAAATTATGCAGATCACACACGTGTGCACTGCTGCCACATACCTGTAGACCAGTAACATGCAACAGCTGAACTCACAGTACATAAAATTCTTTCAATTCAAAAAGAAAGTGATCATGACGGAGTTGTGCACTTACTTAAAACAGCTGGAAAAGTCTGCAGCTCATTATGAAGTATGCGATCTTGATATGTAACTTAAAAAAAAAAACCCACACTGAATTTTTGTTCGAGGCTGCTAGAATTTATATGCTGTTGAACCACTGCTGCTAAGCGATCTTGCAAACTTATTCCTCATTTCCATGACTCTTTCAACCCAACCCTTTTAGAGTTCTGTCAATAACAGACACATACACTGTCATACACTGTCAACGTGATATTTCAGCTTTTGACATATCCAGTATTATCCCTTCACTGTAAATACAAAAGAATATGCGCTGTGGAGTCTCAAGGTGCTTACATCCCTCCCAAAGCCTGTTTGAAGGGGACTAACCACCTTTATTTGTTTCGGAAACCATTGCTGAGGAAATAAAAAAAAAACTTTTCAATTATAAATTAACCTCCTTGCAGCAACTGCACAACGTTTAAGATGAAGAATCAGTCTCTGCATATGTCATATTAACGATGCACTAAAGAAGTCTGAGAGAAACACTGTCCGCCTGTGGTAAAAATCTACAGCATTACCTATGCTTTACTCTTGAGCAACGGTGCAGAGCATATGACACCCAGTGCAAGTGGAAGTCCTTAACTAATCAAACATACACATAGGTATTTAGCACAAGGTTTTCACAGACTTAAGAGAAGCATATTATTTAAGCTTTCATCCTTTGCTCCAAATAAAGCGATTCAGGTTTGGTTTCTGCTATTTCTGAATCAGCCCAGAAAACAACGACTCTTTGGAAAATATGAAGGTAACTTGCCTTCATCTGGTATTCATTTGATATTTGTGAAACACTATTATAATGAACTTATGAGAATATTCCAGATTCAACGAAGAGTACCAGACAACAAAAAAGTGTTTTGTCTCAGTATCTGGCAGGCGGAAATGTTTGCTAACTGCATTTCGAAGGCAAGTCCCTTTGTGGTGATTTACTCCGTTTTCCACACAGGTACAACTGCTCAGGTCTCACAGTCACCGCCACAGCCACCCTGAAAGGCACCCATCCCACACCGCGCTCCAAGGGCGCCGAACTCGTGGGCAGCCGTCAGACCCCAGGAGCTGGAGCACTAGAACATAGCACAGTAACACTGCACCCTCTTCTGGCCAGTAACACCCCTTCTGCCTCCCAGGCTGGAACTGGGGACCTTCCACAGCGCCGGAGCCCAAACCCCAGCCAGCAGCACCAGCTGCAGAAGCGGCAGCGGCCATCATCCTGCTCTTCGCTGGCCCTCCATTTCCCAAGGAAAACACGCAACCTGTGAGCCACCTGCAGTGCAAGCACAAGTTTATGCCAAGTTAATTTCCAAGCTCAAACCCTGTGCACTGGCAAGAGCAGAAAGGCAAAGCCTGAATATCTGAGCAGCCCTCAACGCGCGCCTCCTCCGCCAACTCGAGACTGGTTACTTGCTCCTGCCTCACCTTCCTCGGAGCCAGCGCAGCCCTCGAGCCACACACACAAACGTGCGGTGCTCGAAGATGACTTGGAGCGACCGCATTTTTACGGTGCGGTGCTCGAAGATGACTTGGAGCGACCGCATTTTTATTATAAGTTTCCTAGAATCCTGTAACACGTCTGGGATGGCACCAAGCAGAGACACAAATACACACACTGGAAATACTGCCGGGCAGGCGCCTGTGCCGCAGTCAGCAGGTGGCACCCAGGGCTGCCCCGCAGCACCCAGGCTGGCACCACCGAGCTTTTCCGAACTCCACTTCAGGAAAGCTCAGTCTGTATCAACCAGTGCAACAGGTTTACAGTTGCAGGTGAGGAATCCTGAGCCATTACATACCACCCTTTGAAGAACAGAATCAGCCTGGAAATATTTCAGGCAAACCAACTAAAATTAGCAAGTAGGAGACAAGGGAGCATCTCTTTCCCGAATCCTTTCCCTTTCAAGGGCCTCTTGCCAAAAAGTTTACCAGCTTTTAGCATTTCCCTACACTCATTCCCATAGGGCTAGAAAACACTAGAGAGCAGCAGTAGCAATAACTTTACTTATCCACCTACTTCCTATAACCACTTTAAAGAATGTTTTTTCTCCAGCTTCATTTGATTATAGCTAGTTTAGACATCACTTTGAACAACACAGAAGACCTCTTCATACAGAAATTAAAGTGTCTTTACATCCACATCTTGCAAGAAAACTATATAAAGAACTTACATCTACTATTCTATTTTTGTGTGCTTTTATACAGATCACAGTCATAAATCAGTCTTGATCTTGTAATACAGACATGCTCATCTCCTCCGCTGTCAACAAGCCTTGAAACATCTGACCACAAAGTCTTTTTTCAATTTAGTTTATAAAAAAAGAGAATCATGCAATTTACGGTTATACACAAGAAAAAAGGCACTGGAGGAACCAAAGCTTGTCAGCTATGACTGGAGAATAAGGTGACTACACACAAAATTCTGTATAACCTAACATTTGACTAGTTACCACACGTAGTAAGGTGGATTCCAATACCAGAGGCAAGAGGTAACAAATGAAGTCACCAGAAGCAGATACAAAACAAACAAAAGGAGATTAGCCATGCACAGTGTCAAGGTGGCAGTGGAATGTATAGCATCTGTAGCGTCTTTCCTATGGCAAAAGCCTACGTGGGTTCAAAAAGCAACCAGCTATAAATGCATGGAATAAAAATGCATGAATCTTATTTCTAGTTTAGGAATTCCCTAAACTGCAAATCCCTGGAGACAGGACTAGACCACGGAGAAGTATCCCTGTATGTACACACACTCCTCCAGGAGCACTCGCAAGGGCATGAGCACACGTCGGGGGCAGCTGCGCCCTGCACCCGAGGGAACTGCAGGGTGCAGGGGAAGAACCAGGCAAACCACCTGTACGGCCAAGGTGTCCCTCCTGCTCAGGGCCACCCGAGACTGACGGGGCAGTCCCGGGCTTTAGGTCTGGTGTCCGAGAGGGACAAACCACTGAAGCAGATGGACCTTGGGCAACAGCTACGCTGGATCATAAAAGGTAAAACGAGCAAGAGATGTGTGGCACAGATCTAATATGCTCTGAAGTGCTGGAGCAAGGTGGGGGAACAGCCAGGCAAGTGTGTGAGGCATGTATTTTTATGTTTATAACTGCAGCTAGTTACCTTTTAAACTCGTCATGATAAAATTCAGATTTGCACGTCACCATCTCACTGGCCTGACTGTCATCGCGACTCCTGACCCCGCCAAATACATAAAGCTCAGAGGCAACTCCACAGGCCACTGCCCCAAACCTGGGAATCCAAACGAGGAAAAAAAAAAAAGGTAAATGCAATTTATCAAAACCATTTCACATATCCTCCTGAACTTTCTCAATTTTTTACATTTTTGTTATTTATACACACACACGCACACCCCCTTACATGTTCAACAAGATGAGATGAGTAGTGAGTATGAATTGTAAGCAGCTAATTCAGACCATGTAAAAGAACAAAACAGCAAAGTATTTATCTCTGGAAAAAAATTCCGAAGTTCCAATTGAACTACACTTTCTAGTTCTCAATTTGAATCAGGGAAGTATTGCTTTTAACACCAGGAGTGTATTTCTACACAATTCATGTTTATTGCTGGGATGCTTATCTTTATTCCAGGCCACCACAATTCAGAAAGACATGGTGAAATTCTTAGGCCATCTTCAGGGATTCACCAGAGAAAGGAAAACTTACTCTCATCAGTGTGTTAAAAAATGTCGTAGGCAACAACCTAGTTCCTCCCCTTCCATTTTCACTCACCTTCTCTCTTTCAGAGGGCAGATTGCTGTCCATTGCTGAGTCCTAGGGTCATAACACTCAACAGATTCAAAGAGCTTTCCATAGGAGCCTCCACCCATTGCATAGATTTTCTTCTTCATAGCTGCATAGCAGCCAATCTTGTGGAAAAAGAAATAGTACAGCTAAAATTACGCACAGTGTTGAGAGCTCAAAACTAACTATATACACACATACACACGCGTATGTACTCGGGTTGCCTGTACAGCATACGTCAAACAATGCCATGCACGAAACTTCTCAGCCACAGTTTTGTTTTGGTACGTAACTGAAGGAGCTGCTTTCTCTCATTTCAAGACTATCTGCTACAGCTTCTACTTGAAGAAAAAGGTTGGGAAAAAAATAGTATATATATAGGCATTAACTATTTAACAATAAGTAACGTGATAACATACGATGTAGTTCTTACCTTTCTAACCATGGTCAAGTCTGGCTGCTTAGTCCAGGTCCGGCTATAAATGTCGTAGCTCTCCATAGAGATTAGCTCCCTGTCACCATCCTCGCCTCCCAGAATGTACAGAATTCCATCAATCTCTACCACACCAAAATTATGCCGTGCCTAAGGAACATCAATACAGTCAACGTTGTAAAACATAACTGCCACTGTGAATAAATCTATACAATCTTTTTTTTTCAGCACACCTGTCTGGAAAGCGATACTGGTATTATGCCTGGGTTTTGTTTGTATTTTTTTTTAAATGATGAAGTCCTAAACTCCAGAGTAAGATTATTAATTCATTCAACTAAATAAAAGGAGGAATATTCAAAAAAGATAGAGCAGCAAAAGCCAAAGAGACTGCACAGAAACATGAGAACAGCTTGGCCATATTTCAGTTTGCGTAGCAGTGGTCTCCACGATGAAGCTGCTGCTCTCAGAAGCAAAACTGGAACCCATTACCTGCAAAAAGGCAGCTCTTCTATTTCGTGTGTAGAAGCACAGCTACCCTCAATCTCACAGCAAACAGGAAACATCATGTATCGTCAAGTCTTACTCACAGTAAGCAGAAAACTCAATGCATCGTAACTACAAACGTGGCCAAAACTACAGGCCTTTGCCAACCAGAGACGGTAATGAGGAAAATCCTGTGGCAAAGCAACAATTTCTTAATAAACACCCTATGCTGATTTAAGAAGATAAAAACCCAGGTGTATTAAGGATAAATGTTTACAAATAATAGACTGTTAGTTTTTGATGGAACGCAAATATGAAGGAAGCATTAACTCAAATCAAACCTAAATATGTCTGTGCAAGCCGAGTTCTGTATGTTAGCCAGTCCTCTGTCCGTCTGCTCTGTACATTCTGATCCCTTTGTCCACTTAAGGACTCTCTTGTTTTAGAAGGCCAGTACATGCAGAACATTAAGCATACTATATGACTGATGCATTATGAAATTCCTGAAATTTTGCTGTTCATCTTTACAGCTAACTCTTCACTAACTGTTTAGTTTTTCCAGATCCGGCGGAAAGTATCGGACCAGAAGTGTAACAATGGGATATAAACAGCAGTCAGTCTGTAGCATGATTCTGAATATGCAAGGTGCAAGTGACTGGAGATTCAGAATAAAATTTTGCAGAAGAAAAGGAACATTTTGCCAAAGTAAAAACTTAAATCCCAACAGTTAGATAGAGATCTTGCCTCATTCATTGGTGGTAAGGAACTCCATGAATTGGTATCTGGATCATATTTCTCTCCAGAGCTTAGCGTTCCCTTGTTTTCATCCTGACCACCAAGCACAAATAAAAATCCTTCTGTAAAACAAATTGTAACATGATCTTAAAAACAGGACTCACACCTGTACACTGTGCAAGATAACGTGACTGATGAGCTGTATCCTGGAATTCGCTAAGAGATTCAGACCAGTCACAGGTCAAACTCTGGACTGGAGAAGGTAAAGCCCATACATAAATCTGGACTCAAGTCTACCCCTGCAGATACTCTTCAACATATTCAGTGATGCAGCAACTAGAGTTTACTTAAAACATGAAATACTCCTGGAGAGACAGACGTAGCAGATTCCCACAAGATGTTGCGGGAATAGTGATTTAAGACACTCAGATGACAGGGATTTTCACAGAATCAAGTAAAGTTTTGGGCAGACAAAGGGGAAGCATGAAATAACCCCAGTGCAGTCAATCTTAGCTGTATCTCAGATTTCGAGGCACTGGTAAGTTTTCGTAATATTGAATTTACAAATACAAAGTTCCCCTTTACCTGCTGACAATACTCCATGATTGATCCTTGGAATACTCATAGGAGCAAGTTCAATCCAGAGCTGTCTATTGGGATCATAAAGAGGACACATACACCGCATCACTGAGGTTGGTTTCCGTGATCTGAACGCAGGGTGGGAAGGGAACAAACAAAAACAGAAAGACAAGACAGAGTTTTACAAGTTCACTGTAAACAACCTGTGTCCGAAGCTTACTTGTTCACGTTTTAACATCTACTCATAATGCGTGGCACTTCCCTGGTAAGGTGAAGACCCCCAAACCAAACGTGTGTAAACTGAGTTTTGTACAGACTGGAGACATAAAAAGCAGATGCGCTTCATTCGTGCTGGATCTGCCTACGTTTTTTTTATGAAGGAACTTTGAACAAACTAAAAAGAACTGATAGACAGTAATGTTCAAGTAAAGCGATTCAAACACTGATGTGCAAAATGTTATTTGAGTATTTTGTTACTCTTCTATAAAGAGCAAATATCTAAGTGCTAAATTTATTTGAACAGGAAAAAACCCTTTAGCCCAAGGTGTACTCAAGACAGAAAGGGAAAATGGTGTGGAACAAGAATTTTCACCTGGCATCTCAGATGCACCAGTAATGAAATTTTTTTGGAACCACAGCTATTAAAAACAAAACAGTTAAAGCAGAGGTTTGTTATTTTTAACACTTAATAGAGATGCTTTTCAGAGCATTAGAAAAGTGTTTCTCCAACATTCTGGGCTTATTTTGAGTGACGTCTATAAGATAGTCAACACAATGAAGAAACATGTCCTACTCCAAGTCTAGTAGACATTGAATGTCAGAAACTCACCACAAAAATAGCTATTGCTGAATCATTCACAAAGTTATTTTAGTTGCCTGAACAACTTAAAAACAAACTCAAATGATAGAGTAATAAGCCCATTAGGCACACATACTCTCCCCGCGCTGTGTTTTGCAGACGTGCCATGAATGCCAGCCACTTGTATTTTTACCAGCTGTGACAACCTGCAATGCCACTTCATACTCACACTCGTTCTTCTCCACCAACAGTCACTATACACTCCGAGTAGCCCCGGGGCTTGAAGGAGGCCAGCATCGCCTCTCCCTGCTGGGGCGCCGTGAGGGGAATATTGTTGCATTCTTTGACGATCTCCCGTACCAGTGGTTCGCTCATCATCTGCTCACGTAAATACGCCGCATCTAAGCCGGAAACCCACACTGCTGACATGACATCCTTCATGTGAACCTACAGAAAGAGATAAATTGTAGAAAATCCCCCAAACTTTACAGAACAGTGCTAAGCCACTTGTTACATACAGATGCGTCTATAATTACCAATAACTTTAAAGAGTTTTTGATATTCGGAAGTAATACCAAAATCTACCACACAGTGTTATTAAGAAAATGCATCAAGTCTTCAAAGTTTCACTACAAACATGATACTTGCTTTCTCTCCAAAACAACAAGATTATATCATCAAATGCCAAAAAAGTATTTTCTTAATGCTTATTAAATAATAAAGGCAGAAGATGATACATCATCAACACAGCTGTCACCCTTTCACTGCAATCCCACTGGCTGCATTTCAGCTAAAATTCAACTAACTCTAAGTGCAAGATTAGCCCTGAAAGAAATGTTATCTACTTCCCACTAATTAGAACAAATACTGATTCGGGCCACGTTCAAAATACAAACATTTGGACGTCCTGACCTTTCTCGAGTCTGAATCATGAGAAATCCATCTAATCACCGCTTCAAAGACATATCTTTCGTTTCCAACATTGAGCTTTTCCATCGACAGCACTTCTTTCAGTTTTTGAGGAGTCAGTTCCAAGAATTCCTCTGTGCTGCTGACATCTCGAAAGTGAGTTTCCAGATACTCTGAGGCAAGGTAGTGAACATGATGCAAACAATAGTGCAGTGCAAAGTCCCGAATACCAATACAGTTCTCAGCAGCTATGCAACCTTCTAAAAACTCACAGCAGAGAGTTTTTAAGTCTGTAAGCAGCAGGAGATCAGCTGCCTGTACCACATCTTGGATAGTTTCTTCATTTAGCCTGATCTGCAAGAATTAATTTAGAAGTTATAGCTACTATCACTCATTTGTTTCATGACATGTCCGCATTCATTACACTCATTCCCAGTGGCTGAAAAATGGAGTATTAATGTCAGTGTAAAAATTACAAGAAACTGATACAACTACTACACGTTTATGAATTAACACATGGCTGGAAAGGTATTTGACAGAAGGTGTATAAGCAGAGTTTTGCGTCCAAAGTAACCATAAAATTGCTCCAATCTAACCATGGAACCGAAAATGAATTTTGCTGCAATAAATAAATTTTTAAAATGCATGTCCAGAAGAGAATTTCAAGCCACATCTGCCTTTTCTTTTTCCGCTGAAAGTTAAACCCATTCAGCAATCTCACCGTGGCTCCAAATAAAACCACAACAACTTTAATTCCTGCTAAAGCTACTGGCAGGCAGAGAGATCTGAAGGGCATGCTGTCAGCAACAAGAGGCAGAGAGGTGGGCACGAGGGCCAGGAAGGGAGGATGCCTGGTGGACTGTAATGTTCAGCGACAGGGTCTCAATCTCTACTATCAGACCAGCTCTCTTTTACAGCTGTCAAAGGCCGCATGTTTTAAAGTAGGTTACTGAAGGTAGCCACAAATTTTAATACAAGTGTTTGACTCTTTTTAGAGTCCTCCCTCACTGCATGAGAAGAGCAGAGCCAACCCCTGCAGCATCTATTGCCTCTACTTCACATGCACAGCCCCACTGCGATATACTGCTTTGTGGAAGTTTTATCGAACGCTCTAAACCTCAACAGGCTTATCTTTCAAGACAGCAGTGTTAAAACCCAAGTTATTTTGCCAAATAGTTCAATTTCCTTCTAGTGTGTTGTTTTTTTTTTTTAATACCGTACCTGCCCACTGAAGATGTAATCTAGTATCTCTTTCATGATATCAACAGATATCCCTTCAAGTTCAATCTTGTACGTCGAGCCATCATCCTTTGGAGGATTATAATTCAATTTTGTTCTAAGAAGAAAAGAAAAGAAAAAAAAAACCTCACAATCCGGGCATTGCATGCTCTCAGTTTTCTGAAGAAACAAATGCTAGCTATGGATCACTTGAGCTCTAACAGAGATATTAAAACCTTATAATATGATGTGAAAATTGTCTCTCAAATTAGCATGAAAGGGATGAGTGTATGGTCTCTAATATTGCTTGTCACATTTCCAAACTGCACATGTTAGCCTTGCAAACTACCCACAGCATCAAAGGGCTAAAGTAATTTTTTCACAGCTCGTTCATCACAAACATTCAAAAACTTCGCACAGAACTTCAAACAGAACAGCAGCTCTGCTGACAGATGAAACACAAGACCCTGCTTTGAAAAAGGTGGGAAAAAAAAAAAACCTTCAAACAAAGAATAATTTACCAAGAAAAAAATAATTACAGGGAGCAGATGTGATCGGAATATATACTGGCAGCACAAATATTTGGATTGCGTTACCATTTTGTGCAGTTTATGATGTTATCAGCCCAATGCTATTCCTGGCTGGAACCAAACTGTGTACTCACAGTTGTAGGAAACAGCCCATGTGCTGCTCAGCTGAGCTTTAAATATTCATCTACATCATCAGCAGACACTTCGCTTATGAGCAACTTCTTTAAATATACCAGGAACAGTTTGATGTGCCTTTCAACAGAATGGAGGGGGGCTGGGGGAAAAGATGAGGAAACAATAATAACAACAACAATACAGCAGGCAGCTTTGCTTTCCGTCATCTGTTACTGCAAACCCTTTTTCCAGGAAAGACAACTTCAAGTGTCCAAAAGGGAGCAGGTTTGTTTTTCCCCATGCTTCAGGCAATGAAGAATACATTATATAAAGACCAGAAAACTTGTTTCGCTACCTCTATGTATATATAGGTATCTACATCTGTATCACAGCACATTCAAATAAAAGCCTTAAAACTCTTTTAATTTTCATTTGAATATATTCTTAGATAGAATTAGTTTCTTCATGTGAAAAGCTGCAGCTTTGCTAAGCTGAGAGTGTCGTTTGTCGCAGTCTTCCACTATCCACACTCGTACCAAGGAAACACATCAACAGGGCTTAGCCGAGGGCAGCTTCTGCTTCACTTACTCGGAATAATTTAGTTTCTCACAAAATAAGATAGAACTCACATCAAATAAAAATAGCCCTTTACAGGCTATGATTTTAACTGTGAGTGAGGACGGCAATTTTAGCCCCGAAGTTAACCATATTGGTGGTCCTGTTTTGACATCACTTTTCTGCACTGCAAGAGACCCGCCGCCTGCGGGCGGAACACCCTGGGAGGGGATGCTGCCCTGATGCACACACACGACTGCACGAGGGCTGAAGCTAAGCTGGTTCACTCTGTTTGTACAGCACCTGGCACAAGGGACAATGCAAATAACGACGACGATATAATACAGATTAGGAAACTGTTTATTTCCTAACACTTGGAAGATTAGAAAAATTAAGCCTGTTCTATAAACAGCCTCAGTGAGTTCCGATCAAGAGCATGCTGCAAGAGCCGACACTGATGTGCAATGCGTCAGCTGAAAACTTCTAAACCGAATATACATCTCTGGCAACACCGTACAGTGTGTATCTCAACTCAGGCCATCCCTGCCCGTGTGGAATGTGCACTCTTCACACCTTCAAGCTCCGAATGAAAGAGCGTACAGATCCAGAGTAACACACATTTTCAACTAACACAGTGCCAAGGCTTCTTTACACACATTTTCACATCTATCCAAACTACCTCAACTTTCACGATGCCAACCATGCTCAGGTTTTGGGTTTCTTGGTTTGTAATGGAAGCTTCATCTTGTTCCCTGGGATGAAACTGTTTGCTTTTAATTTAACATAAAATGTATCAAGGTTTACAGTGTCTGGCTTTCTTCACCACAAAAGAGAGACAGTCAGATGGTATCTCGATCTCACACGTATCGGGTACCTTTGAGTAGCTGGTATGGTCAAATACCTCGTCGTATCTACACCGAACCTGGGTAGTCCAACACGTTGTGGGGATTAAAACAGATGCAAGGCATACAATAAACACTACATGCCAGCACTCATGGGGAAATTAGGAAAAGAGCTAGTGCTGTTTATCACTCACTTTCATCTTAGCATCACCTGTACACACCCAAGCTAAATCACCTCATTGCGTGGACTTTACACTGACGCCTCCTGGTAACAAGAAAGTGTTGTTCAGAGTTTTGGGGTCTTATCAGGCTAGATCCTCTAATTACTGTGTACTTTTCCAGGTATCAACAGCTGTTAACCTGAAAAGAAACAAGCCAGCCACTGATGCAAGGCAAAACCACAAACTGCAAGTAGAAAAATAACCCTGAGAACAAATTGATTGATTTCAAAGTTATAGATACTCACATGTAGGTCAACATTCACCTTAGGCAAATGCATCCCTGTTCAGACTAAGCTCTGTTCCCATCATCTGTCCTGAGAAGCAATAGTTACCCATCTGTCACACCAATTTGTTAGTTAATAGACTACTAGGTTTTTTATTTTGGTATGAAGATTTATGAGCTGCAACACAAGAACCATTCCTAAACAGCAGCTAGAGGCACTCCTTGGCACTCAAGCCAGGTTCTGCAGGACAGCTACTGGCTGTTGGGAAGAAGGGAGGAAAGAAAATGATGCAAGGTCATAACCAGGTATGGGGCTCAAAAAGTTTAAGATAGAAAATTGTAAGTCTAATGTGGAAAGAAAGCTGAAGGAGGAGAAAAAAGTAGGAGGTATGTCAGCAGAGCACAAAGAGCCATGCCTCCTCTTGCATCACCCAGCATCAGCTGTTACCTGCACCCACACCTCACGAGGAAACCGAGGTCTGGGCATCCTTGTCATAACACATGCAATAGACAGAACAAGAAAGCTTCAAAACACATTTATTCCCAATTTAGAAAGACAGAGCCGAGAGCATGTAGTGAAACATTTAACCCTGGGCCTCCACCAAATTTCACTTTACAAAAACAGTTTCTAGCTACGCTTCAGCAGAGATTTTCCAATCTGTCAGTACCCCAGGACAGAGGATGCCTTCTTTCCACCATGCTCTTCCCCATGGTGATTTACTCAGCCCATGATTTGTGCATCCGAAAGCTGGGAATGGCCATCAGCAATCCAAGGTGCCGAGATGTGCCCAGCTGCAGGTCGGCTGCTAACACATGCATCTCGGAGCTTCCTACACTGGACAACATTTCTAATTACTTTAAAAGCACTCTAAGCTGCCAAACCACAGCAGAAAAGGCTGCCTCAGTCTTCCTTAATTCAGATGAAAGACCACAACATCAAGAGTTAGAAGGAAATAAAGCCCTCGGTGCCAACCAGAAAACCCATTAGCTGGGAGCAGAGCACAGCTGAGATGCATACAGAGCTGGGGGAAACAAAACAAGGCAACTTCTTCATCTTGTTTTCTTAAGTAATTTAATTTTGAGCAGCTTGACTCCACATATGTTTTAAAACAATGTCTTCCATTTTTTAATTAAGCAGATCATCACTGTAAGTTGAAGATACTTCCAGTAACATAAACCGTGTTCTATAAATGCGTAACATCTACCCCAACCTCTCGTCCCTGGTCAGGTGAACTGCTTGGCACACACTACACCTTGAGCAAGTGGCCTAAGAACAACTGGGTTTACCTAGTGTTTTGATGTTGTGTGTCTGCGTGACAAATTTGGAATCTGCTCTTCCACATCACTTAAGGAATACAATCCTAGTGAGTCATCTCAAATGACACTACATAAGGCAGAATGAGGAAAAAAATTCCAATACCTCTTCTGTATATGTAAGCAACAATATAGGCAACATAAATCACTGAAATGAAAACAAAGGCTTCAGAAGAAATGTTGGTATTGCTAGGGTCACAATTCACATCTAAAGGCATAATCCAGATTCAATTAATTAAAAAAAAAAAAACAAACCCAAGAAAAACAACAACAAAAAACATTCAACAGCTAAATTTAGGACTGTCCATGGCTCTTTTAAATTAAGATGGATCTTGGAAGTTACACCTCATTTTAAAAGAGCAAAACAAAGAAAAACACAGTCATACTTCCAACCTTACAGCCAGGTCCACGTGGGAGCAGTTGTGGACAGTTTAGATGCAGGAGAAGCACACTGAGAAAGGGTCTGTGTGTCTGAAAACTTGTTTTTCCTATCTTTTACAGTTGACAGTTTACAGGAAGGGTAATAATAATAATTTTAAAACACCGAGCCAAACAGAAAAACAAACAAAATGAAAATCAAAACAAAGAATTCAGCCACCACGGATAACACTCCTTTCCCTGAGTCAGACATAATTCTATGGGAATGTTTTTATCTTTAAAACGTCTGCCTTGATTGTAAACTGTTATGAAAAGGTAACTGATGTGTTTCTACAGTACTGACACTAGTTATAAAGGGAACAACAGTATAAACTCTTGGAATGCTTTAATCCTTAGGGCACTGGTATACTGGTACCTGAACAGGTAAAGAGAACATCTGCCTGCAAAGCCTGTGCCTTTGTAAGTGGGAATGCTCTGGACCACATCTACCTCGAGCAGGTTTATGATATTTACAGTGAACAACAATCAAAAACTCTGGGAAACAAAAGACAGACGTTTTGGTTTTGATGCTTTGCAACACTAAACTTACCTGCTCTCACGTCACCACACTGCAAACAACACAGCTTGCTGACCTACTTACACAGCTGTAGCAGGGTGTCAGGAACCAAACTGTAGGAGGCAGAGGGAAACAGCTGCCTTTTTGAAAGGACCCGTCTTTCCAAATTACTGACTTTGCTCCAGATTAACCATAAGGGCTAGTCTACACAAGCTCTGCCAATATTGCCACACTAGCAAACCTTAGTATTTAGAGAGCAAAGCCATCCTTCCAAACCAAAGAGTAATAAAATGGGGTTTTGACGATGTATCTTTTACCTGCGCTAGTGCTTTAAAATGAAGTTCTACCTCCAACAACTGTTTCCAGCAAAGACATGCACCAAACCAAAAACAGGGTCACAAGGATGACTCGGTCCCAAAAATGACAAGTGAGTGCTTTGAGATTTTGCATCAGTAAGGAGAAAACTTTAAAACTCTGCTTTTGATGCACAGATCAGGTCAATTTAGTCTCCTCCTGACCCGGCCTTCCTTATGTAGGTTTGAGTCTTTCAAGTACAAGCTTTCCATGTAATAACTATTTGAAGTCCTACTCAGAGCTGACCATTTGAATGGTGAAGTTTTTTCATTTGTCTGCCTTTGCCCCTGCAATGTTTTCTCCCATGAATACTGGTCTTTCTGCATGCAAAAAATCCTTAATAATCACATTATTAAACAGGTCAGACACAAAACCATGATGCAGCAGTTCACTCCACCCACTACCATCCTCCAAAAAGATATTTTACAACCAAATCAGAAGGCTTTCTTTGAGGTCGCACCCTGGCCCTTAGCACCACACATAAAAGACAGTCTTCACCACACCCTGCAAAGGGTGCCAGCTCTCAGAGGATTTTGGCTTTGCCTCTCGTTTGTCTCTCTTCTTAAGATGATCTGTAACTGCAACTTCAGGTCCCAAGGCAAAGTAGTCCACCTAACAGCTCAGCACAAAAACCTGCAAAAGTTGCTTTGCTTGGTTGAAGAGTAACAACAATTAGGAATAAACTGTCCAACTGTTTAAGCTGAAAAAATTAAGTCAGGCAAAAACGTAGCGCTTACCCCCTCCCCTCGCCCCCCCCCGCCAAGAAAGAGAACAACACAATTCCTTCCGAGCAGCACAGGGGACACGTACAGGGCTCACGGGCTTCCCTCAATGAACAGCTTGTTTACCCTGAAAATCTGAAGTTACTCCAACTACACTGAGCTCATCCAGAGCTAGACTGTAATCTAAATTGGAAATCTACCCTCAACCAGAACATCTTGCCTAAACACGAGCGCTAGCCCCAAGCAGACAGAACGCGCACTTGACACAGTCCCCAGGAACGGACCCGCAGCGCTCCTCAGCAGCAGTAAGTACTGGCCATTTCATTTGACTTTGGGGGTTTTTTTAGCCAGCTCGGAAAACAACAAAGCAACTGCACCAGCTGAGCTTACCAACAAGTCAAACACGAGCAATGCAGATGAGCTGGCTGCTGGGCACGGACAGCTCGTGCCATGCACCTCGTACGCGGCGTAAAGCGCAGCCTGGCCCCACCAGTGCGTGTAGCTGAGCAGACCTGGCCCAGCCGTCACACACGTTCAGCTCCTTTCACATGAGGCACAGACCTATTATGTACCTTCCTGCATCAGAAATACCTGCCACTGCGTTTAGAAAGGTGGTTTGGGGCTTTTTTCTTCTTCTTTCTTTGTTTTTAAAAGCTGGGGAAAAAACATATCTAATCTCTGGTCCTCTGCGGGCTGCAGGCTAACTCAGATGGAACACTTATCAAAGCATCTCATTAAGTAACTAAATCTGTATCATATTTACACCATTTGTGTGCTACATGACATTCAAGTTCACTCACTACATAGATGATTCATGAGATTTCCAGTCCACATCAGCTGAAAACTTAGCCTTCTCCTACACAGCAGTGTTAAGACCTATTAGGTAGCAGTTTGGAACTAGGACTTCCTCAGAAATGCAAAGGAAGACATTTGTGGAACACAGTTTTAAACTAAAAAATGAATTGTATTTTACTCAAAAATACATCTTCTTTCAAAGTAACTCTGCTTTTAAATTTGTTAAAAATGCTTTTTTAGAAGGAACAAGTACAGTACCATACCCATGCTGTTTACCTTACCATTAAACATATTTAAGAAATGCAATGCTCTGTAGCTTGTCTCTAATGAGCCAAACATTCCTGTGATTTACTAAAATCATTATTTGGAAACCACCAATGAACATGCTAAGAAAACTTTGTTTAATCAGGTTTTTATACCTCACCTATCATTATAGCACATGGGAGAAATAAGCTGAGTCAGGGAAAGATTTTCATAACCACCGATCAGTATGAAGTCAAATGGACAAAATTACAAGTGTATGAGTAGTGTCGCGGGACAGCTGGAAGATGGGACAAATGTTGTGTTTCTTTGGGAATCCAAACAAGAGAGGCACCAGAACTCTAGACACACTGGGAGTTGGAAATTGGAGATCTGAAAGACAACGACACTGCCAAGAGGAAAAAGAAACCAGGAGCGTGGATTTCACCAGCACAAGAAGGAAGAGCCAAGAGTGTGCAGCTCAGAGCACTAACCACGTCCATAAACAATAACAAGAGCTGTACTAGGCAGCTTAAAGTCATTCAGGAGATGTAAACCAACGTGCCTGAAGACATAAGCCAGCTGCTTTAACTATGTGGTATTAAGAATGTATTTCCTTGATAGGCAACAAGTGATTTCAGACCTGTCCACAAACAGTGATTTTGTTCTTGTTGTCGTTTTCTTGGAAATAATTAAGCAGTGGCATAGATACAATACAGCGGACAAACGAGAGGCTGAAGGCTCCCCTATGTATAGGTAACACTGCACTGATACTCAGTACCAGGACACAGGGAAAGCTTTGTACAATGTAAGAAAGAAGAGGTCTGGACAGAGAGTGAAGGAACAAATTCTTCAAATCTTTTCATGTTTGTCAGCCTACAGGAGGAGGAAGCTACTTTTGTAACAGCAGTTGAGACCAATGGAAACAAAACAGGTTCAAAGAAAAAAACAACCAACAAACCACCAGAAACCAAAACACCAATCAAGAAGTCCAGACTCATCAACTCAGATCTTTCTCCAGACACGATGAGCATCTTCATGCCTTCAGAGCAGCCCTGCTCCTGCCACAAAATACATTTTAAAGAGTGCACAAAAAATTATTAAAAGTTCTTTTAATAATACATGTTTTGCCAAACAAGGCAATTAACACAGGTGTAAAGGCAACCTACAGAGTATAAATTACCCAGACATCCCAAGCAGCTCCATCCTGCCACACCTCCTCCCACCCCGACCTGCCCCTTACATCAGGCATGCAGACGAACTGCACGTCCTCAGATACAAAGAAAGGACAAGAAATTTCATCTCAAGCTCTCCTGCATAAACAAGATGCCCTGATTTCCAGTTCTCCCCTTGCCTGACATGTAGGAGCAGCCCAACTGTATTTTCTCACTATTTTGAGCTGGGTAAGAGCCTTATTGCTTCCTCCCTTCAGGCCATCTTTAGGGGCTTGTTGGAGCAGGAATACAATTAACAACTCCCCATTCAAGCCTGCTATAGTGATTTTTAAAGCCCTTTCTAAACCATAAGCTTTCCACCTACCTTTATCACTGTTGCCCCTCAACTATTTATCCAAATATAACACGCATTTAGGCACTTGTCCTGAGTTATGCCAGGTAGAGAGTTTCTGGGCAAGGTAACTATCTTGATTTATTCCTTCTCAAAGTTACAGAGAGTTTACAACTCAGTCATCACTAAACACCACAGGTGACAATCTTGGTTTTTAAAAAATGAAACTAAACCAAAACAAAACTATGTCTACTTTAAAAAAACCCTTTAATTGGAAAAGCTTCAGCAGTCTGGAAGAGAGTTCTGGCCTGATTTGTTCCTGACTTCCTACTGCCAGGGCAGCCTGCAAAGTTCCCAGGAGACTGCCAGCAACAAACTTCTCATAAGAAACCTCGAAGACAATACGACTTTAGAGCCCTCCTGGATACAGCAGTTACCACAACAGTGCCCTGCACGCCCAGCGGAGAGGGAACAAGCCCTGGCACAAACACAGCGCTATTTGGCTAAACCAGAACTTGAGAGCACAGGATCCTGACAAGCAAATACCTCCCAGCTTCAGCAGTGGTTTGTATTCGTGACTTCAGTACTAGTCCCAAACAGAAAAAAAAGTTTTAAAACACTACAGGCTCTCTATAAATGCCAATAAAAACCAAACAGGTATCAGGAAATAAACTGCACAAGCTACTGGCACACCTCGGCTTCCACCTTGCCTCGCTCTACGTTACTTATTGCCTATCAAGTGTTACAACCACCGCCAAGCCGCACCTTTTCAGCGCGCTGCAGAACGGGTGTCCCGTCCCGCTTTTCACACCAGCGGTCAGGGATGCTCACCGACAGACGAAGACCATGCCTCAGCAGACTGCCTTCTCACAGGTTCAAGACAACTCAAAACACTTCCAAGTGCCAGGACGCAGAGGAAAGGACGGGAGTTCGGCGATGGGGGACACGTCCCACCACACCACGGAAGCCTATTTCAGCACTGAGCATTTTGCGGCTGTGTAAGAGTCTTACAAGACCTGCAGTGTTTCAGGGGTATTGGCAGGTTGAACAGCACAAGTGAGAAGATGCAAATGCTGTTCAAGGTTATTTCTCACCAAAATCCGTTTACAAGAAGTACAGCTACTTACAAGTAAATTGAAAATAATGTGAACTTAATTTTACATCTTATTTTTGTTTAGCTTTATTATGCTCACCTGGAAAAAGATGAAAATATGGTTACTAGTCTGTTACCAAGTTAGAAAAGCGTTGGGGAAGGGTACAGAATACATACACCCATCTGTAATCTGTTCACGCAGATGCATGAAAACCAAAGACAAAACTTGCTGAGTTAACAAAAAAGTCTAAATTTAGTTTCTAGTACAGCAGTACAATTCCTGCATAACAACATCAAGTTAATCTAAGAATCTGAGCTTAAATTAAATATCCTCTTCGTTAAGGTAGCTCCCGCATGCTCCCTACGATACAGGCAAGCAGACTGTTAAGTTAGCAAAATATTAAGAGTTGCAAGTTTCAGCTGGCCAGGAACAACTCATGCCAGATAGTGACAGATCTGTTCAGATGAGAACATCCGCTGCTGCTGCTGAGGATACCAGGACCAAATCTATCCCGTATAAGTTTTGCAGATACATGCTACAGCTTACACCAAACTTACTAGTGGTTTATTCTGGTAAAAGCACTCTTATGCCACTGTAATTTATGCTAAGCTCACAAACGAAATAAATTACACCAGGGCAACAGTACTGTATCTACATCAGGACATCAGGGCAACCACCAGGCAAAAAAGTGCTGAAAAACAGTGCAGGCTTCTGGCCGATTTGTTAAAGAAGAGAAAAATCAAGAGCTAACCTGGCTCGAATTTAACTTTTCTGGGATGCACAGCAGCTTCACTTTGAGCCAAACCACACTCTGTCCTATGGCAGTTTCTTCCTGAGGAATTCTCCTTTTCTCAGGCTCAGAAACATACCACAAGATGTTAGAGAGAGACAGAAAGACTTCTGTTTTGTAAAGGACAGGATTTGCTCCAGGGGCACACAGAGGAATTAGATAAGCCTGGACATATAAGGCAATTCTGTAGCAATTCACACAAACCCCCCCAGACCTCGCTGCCCTCAGACTGCTACAAGCAACTTGGCATTAAGCAGCTGAGGCATGACCTCAAGAAGCAAACTACCACAAAAATTAAGTCTTACTGGTCACACAGACTGAAAATTTATTCATAAAAGAGGCTCCCCCCCCCCCCCCCTTTTTTTTCTCCTGTACTTGCAGAAGCTAGCCTATGGACAAGAAAGACAGATGGGACCCATGGCACCAGTAACATCTCCACTTGCTCCTGTGTCCCTTTCATGTCTTCTGTCCTCTCCCCACTGAAGCTGCCTTTTTTGAGCTGCATGGATAATTCAGTTGCCAAATAACCAGAGGGAAGCCACATCACTATAATTTACAAGTGTCCTACTCATAACCAGTCAGCCAAACAGCTTCCATGCAAAACTAAAAAACAGGTAACGCTCCTCTCTCTGTGGCTGCACAAATCCTTCAGCGCACACAGACTCTGTTCACACCCAACCACCCCCTCAGAAAGTCCGTGCCTACTTATTTTCCTACTCACACCCTAAACTAAGCATTCATGCAAACCCTACACAGCTTCTGAACTCGCCCACCAACTTGCCCACAGCCACAATACATATTGACATTGCCAGATACACCATGCCAACCCATACTTCCACTGCTTCGCTGCTAAGTTTCACATACCCACTCATTTTTCTTCCAAGTTTTACTTCTGAAATTAGTTAATGGATTTTTCTGAGCTTCGTATTGGAATTTTTCACATGAGAGCAACCCAAATCAATTGGCATTTGGAGACTTTAACAGCCTCTGGTACCAGAGCATGGTTTGGAATCATCTACCCTTAAAATACAAGGACATAAAATTCTTTAATTTCCAACAGTAACGTTTTACATGGAAACCTAAACCAATCGTTTATTTGAAAAACCAATGCTCAAAATACATGGGGCTTGCATAGACTAGGTACAGGCTGGAGATCAATTTTCTCTCCAAAAAGCGCCACTGAAACATAACTTTTGGCTGGAAACGTAATGCTCTGACAATGGCAACCTACCTGACCAATTCTACCCAATGTGAAGACCAGATGGACTAAGAGAGAGATCCTGGAGTGATAAAAAGAAGAGAGACAGGCAGCAGGTAAAAATTAGGCTCTGCAAAGGTAGGCAAGAAAAATGTGTTTCTTAATGTGCCGTACAAGAACTAGGTACATGTATTTTTGGTTCTTTAAAAGAACCTTTGCAAGCCCAAGGAGAAAAGATGAGTAAGCTTTCAAAAAGAAAAAAGTTAATCATATTTATTTATTAATGCGTGTAACCTACTTTCACACATAGATAATGAGTTCCTTCATGGGATCTGAACCTGAACAATTTTGAATTTAAAAAAACCACAACTCCAATGACTACAAGTTTTGTTGCTAATGTAGTTATGTCTGGCACTCTTACTCCTCACACATGCTTAACTCATGTTTCCCCAGTATGTTTTTCCAGAGACGAACAAAATGCAATACTCTAAAGATGAAATTCTATGAAAAGGCACTTCTTCACAGGATAATTTACAAAAATATTTTGATTAAGTAGTCTTTTTCACAGTAAGATACTGCACGTTTCCTGTAAACTCATCTTGCTGTTACAGCAGAACAGCAGTTTTTCCAAGAATATGACCTCTTTCTACCTAGAGCAACCCTTCTGAACCTTACATCAGATATGGCATACTGTCATATAAAATATGATGACAAGCAACCTAAAAAGCATTCAGGCATTTTGAAGAGTATTGGATCAATGGCTCATTTCAATTTCATGTCTTTGATTTGTCTTTCACCACAGTCTTCCAAAACTGCTTCTCCAGGCAAGCAGTGAAAAAGATTTATTATTAGCATGTAGACTCCATGGTATCTTTTTTTGCAAATTCTTGCTGATCTTCCTTCTCTGTGAATTTTATTTCATCTCGTATCTCAGCTCTGCTAGCAAAACCAGTGCCGATGCCTGTTTCTTTAAGTCTGTCCACGATCAACACCCATTGAAAAGTTCATCACCAATTTAATATTCTATTTATTTTTAGTTTATTTTTATACTTGAGCATGATGAAGTTGTATTCAAATGGTCACCTAAAATACCATATTAATTAAAAGCAGATGATAATACAAGACTTAAGTGAGATGCATTTTTCTGGAGAGCAGCATACAGCCTCCCCATCCCCAGCCAGCACAAATACGCAGGTTTTACGACAACTTCACAGAAGCTACAACTGGAAGGAATGCCCAACCATCACAAACAGCCCGCTACAGACTTATGATACTCTTGCATTTAGGTGATACTGAAAGGCCTGCTCCCACTTCATAGACTACGATAAAATTAATGTCTTTATTACCTGCAAACGGTAGGACTTAAAAATAAAACCTCTTTGAAATTAACCACTTGTATGTTTAATCTACCCCTTCTGACATGCAGATATGTACTATAGAAGTTTTATGGTAAGCGGGGTTTTGTGTTTTTTTTTGTCACTGGACTCTTGAGTGCGATGGAGAAGTTGAGACTCCTGTCAACTGCTGCAGCAGGACCTGTCATAAAACGGGTTTCGCTGAAAACGGAGTCCAGGATCAACTGTTTGCCAGGCCACCTCAGAAACCCTGACTGTGCTAACAGAGCTTGTCCTCCCCAGTGCTCACCATCAAACTGCATCATTTTGACTGCACATGCTGCTGACAGCCACTGTCAAGAGCAGGCAGCCCCCCCGCACCTCTGCCAATTCCCCCGTTACCTTCTCAGGTATTGCACAAGGGGACACGACATGGGGAGAGAAACCCATTTTTTAAAACATAAAAGCTGATGTACTAAAAGCTGACGTACTTCAGAACCTATAACCACAACCTGGAGCCCTGTGTTGCTAAAAGACATTAAGGAGAAAAGAGACGGATCCCAAAGCGCTGACTCGGTGCAGCTGAGGACCACAAGCCCCAGCACCCAGAGGCGGCTGGCAGGTCACACCGCACCAGTGCCCGGGTGCCACCCGCTGCTGCCCCTTGCCCGCCGCCCCCCCTCCAAAGTTCGTGTTTTCTGGATCGCTGGGTCACACCAGGCACTCGGTAGCACTTCAGTCCTTCGGGGCAGGGTTTTTCACCACCCCCACCCCCCAATGGGTTAAACCGTCTCAAACCTGAAAAAAGCAGCAGTTGAACGTCGAGAGCGGGACGGACTCGGGGGTGGGGGCTCGGTGGCACGGCGGGGGCAGGGGGCGGGCAGGGGGCCGGCCGGGCCGCTGCCCCCAGCCCGGCGCTCCGGCGAGCCCCGGGGCCCGGCAGGCCCGCTCCGCCCCGGCGCCGCCAGCCGCCCTCCCCGCCGGCCCCCCCCGGCTCCTCCGTCCTTCCGAGCGGCCCAGCCCGCTCCTTATGTAACCGCAGCGGCCCGCAGCGGCCGCCCGCCCCCCACCGCCCGGGGGGCTGCAGGCCCGGTCTCGGCCCCGGCGCCCCCCCTCAGGCCGCGGGCCGCGCCGCCGCGGCCGTACCTGATGTAGGGGCTGGCGGCCGCCAGGATGTTCTTCTGCACCGGGATCTCCTCCCCCTCCAGCACCAGGTGCGCGTCGCAGAAGCGGCTCTCCTCGCGGAAGGAGCTGAGGGCCCGCAGCAGCCGCGCCGGGTGCTGGGGGTCCGACACGGCGCTCGGCCCCGACATGCTGCCGCGCCGCGCCGCGCCGGGCCGGCCGCCTCAGTCACTGCCCGCACACCATGGCTGCCAGCCCGCCGCTGACGTCATCGCCCCGCGCCGCCCCGCCCCCGCCCCGCCCGCCCGCCGGCCTCCCCCTGCGGGGCGGGAGCGGAGCGGAGCGGGGCGGCCCCGCGGCCTGACTCAGCCGGGCCGGGCCGGGGCTGCCGCCCGCCGCCCCCGGGCGCGCTGTGCCTGCCCCGCAGCTCCCCCCCGCCGCTGTACGCCGTGCCCGCGCCGCCGCCGCGTGCCCCCTGCCCTGAGGGGAAGCGGCAGCGAGCGAGGTGCGAGGCCCGAGGCCCGGAGGCAAGCGGCGCCCTGCGGTGGGTGCCCGCTGCAAGCTGGCCCCTGGCGGGCAGAGGTTGTCCTCGGGACTGTTCACAAGGGTTTAGGCGGTATACCTCACGTGCTTAATTGCTGATTAAGAGGCGATTCGATGCTTTCTCTGGCAACATCGGCACCTCAGGAGCGAAACGTGGCTGCACGGCACGAAGGCCCCTCGAGAAGCATCCGTGGGCCAAGGCAGCAGCCCCCGCCGCCCCCGCTCCGGCGCCCGAAATCTGGGATTCCCCAGGCTGTGGCACCCCGAAGGACATGGCGCTCCCCGCTCCGCCACTGGAAGGATAACGTTTTCTGAGGGGCTGCTCCAGGGAGCCGTGGTGCTCATACTGTTTTGCAGTTCTTTAAATCAGTGGTGTCAAGCGTGGTATTTAAAAATACCTGCCTTTGAAATGAGGACAACTTAAACATTTGGTTTAGAATTCATCCTCGTCCTGCTTGATGGTGTCTCCACATCGTTTACCACTATAAAAAACCAGGACAAAGGTATCTGGCGATGTCCGCATAGGAAAGAGAAACGAATGACTTTACAAAGGCAACGTTGTCCTCTACAAGCTAGACACAACTTTGTTCTCCAGATGGAGAGTTCAGCTGGGGCACCTGCCACCCCTGTGCACCCCAGGAGTCACAACGCTGCATGCAGTGCTTGCTTGTGAAGAACGTGAATAGCCCCATTTAAACCAGCGTTTCCAGTCCAACCCTCGCTGAAGTGCTTTCTGATGGGAGAGGGGTCACAGAGAGGAGTCCTGTGCTCTCGGCTTGCTGCGCAGCTTTGAACCAGAGCTTTAGGAGCAGCAGAGGATGTGTTTCACATCCTGGTGGGATGGAAGGCCTGCAAACATGCTAATCTGCATGAAACACCAGCAACTTTGCATCACTTACTGTTATAACATACCCATTTAAAAATATTAGAAGGCCACTTCTTCTGGCTTGGGTATATAATTATCCAGGCTGTCAAGCGCAGAATGAGGAAGCGCACAATAGATCCAGAGGACACATCCTCGGCTCTCTTTGAGGGTAATGAAAGCAGAGAGCGCTGGGCATCCTGACTGTGGGTGAAAGATGTGTTTTGCTTGTTATTAATACTTGGTAATTGCATAGCCGAGGGAACAGCAGTTTAAATTATTGGGAAAGATGTCATTGAGTGGCCTGGTTATTTAAAACCACTGGTTTGTTTCTGTGCCTCCTGCATAGATTGTTATGTAGGAAAACACAGCCATATTTCTGGTTTTTAACTTGTCCTAGTAAACAGTGTTTCTGCTTCCTCCTGCTGCGTATGTGGGGCAATGGGATTAGGTGTAACAGATAATATCCACTTCCAGAGAACAAATTAATTATTATGCTTTGTTATTTGTTCCATTTAATGAAACCTGTTGATAAAAAAAAAAAAAAAAAAGAAAACAACACAAACAACCCACAACCACAAAACAAACCACTCTACCAACTAGAGGGCCATTTGTAACATCTCTGAAGTAATTACATGTATGCATACCCATGGCCTGATTCTCTTGCCCAACCATGGTGTTTTTTTTCCTTTAACGCAGCTGTCCATCCTTACTATTTGTATTTGCAGTCACTAAATCTAGATTCTTTTTCATGCCATTACAACAATTCCACTACTTTTACTGAGCTAATTTATGATTTAAATTGGTGCATAAATTGGTGCAAAAGAAGAATCAAACCTTTCTGTCCCTCAAGATTTCATTCGTAGTGAAGGATGTCAGAGAAGCAAACCAAATGACAGACTGATTACCATGTGCCATGTTACCACAACAACAAAAAACCGCACGCCTTGCAGCCACTTGGCAAAGTGTATATGCATTCCCCTTTGTTATTGTCACCCTGGAAATGATACAGTGCATTACCATACCCAGGGTAAATGTTTCATCAGATTACTATTGCAGCTGCTAAAAACATTCTTGAACAAATTCATGATTAGCCATATGGTTTTATCTGCATTGTCTCTGCCACCGGAGGATACTGGGATTGGCAAATCCAGATTTACATCACTGTTTTTCTCTTCAGCCTGACTACAAACTTGATGCTAATCAAATCGTGTGTAATACTGACCAAGGGATTATGGCACACTTTGTTTAAAAAATCATACCCAAGACAACTTCTTAGAATTTACTTTCTGCAGTATACATGAACACAAATAACACGTGTGCTTTCTTGGACTGCAGATAACAAATCCGATTGTTTTTTGTGATGAATATTCCCCTATCATATCATCTCTGCCAGTAAGAATTAGCTCCTCAGAAGTCCAGTAACACCTGTATCCAAACTCGTGATCACCTGAAAACATAACACTATGAATTCTACAGAAGAAATTCTGGAGACAAACTCTTAAAAAGAGATCTATAATAATCGTTATACTTTTGATTCATTACCACCTTGCAATTCCAGAAATATTTGTGGAGACTTGTTAAATCCAAACTTTTTCAGATTAAAAGAAACAACTCCACAGTTGGTGTCCTTTGCCAGCATCAGAAGTCAGTTATCTATTCCAGTACTGATTCCATATTACTTACGAAAATGGAATTAAATTTCTTCTTTAGAAGATAATTTTATTTAAAATAGTAGTGGCAATATGTCTTGAAAACACAAAAGATTACAGTTTCTGCAGACACACTTACTGGAATGGTTATTTCTATTTTATGGAATACCTAAAAGTTTTAATGCTCCAAACTGCATATTTTAACTATAGATCTGACCACAGTAACTTTTTTTACATTAGAAGTAGCCTGTACAGAAATAAGCCTGTATATTATAAACTGTAAAGGCTTAAGGAGAGGAAGGGAGGTATAGTTGTTACAGAGCAAACAAGAATGGGGGATGATGTTGGTTCAATTCCTGCTCTGCCATAAACATCTTGTGTAATCACGAACAAGTCACCAAAGCCCTGATGTGATGAGGAGATAGTAAATGACAATGATTCCATTCTGTTTCCTACCTGTAAAACACAGTGAGCAGCAGAGACACTGTAAGAGTGGGTATACAGAAGAGTGAGAAATACCTGAGTAGTGTGGTGATTGCATACAGAGCAGGTAAGCACCTAAAATGGATGGAAATACACCTAGTTTTCTCCATGAGTAAAATTGCCTCCACCTGTAAAGCTAGCTGCAATAGGAACATACAATTAAAAGGAAAAAAAGCTCTCATTTAAAGAAAAATCAATGGCCCAAATCAGAAAACAGGAATACAGTCAGGGGATTAGGAGATGCCTTTCCTATAACAAAAACCAGCCACGGTATACTTGGCATTTGAACGCTATGTTGAAACACGCTTTTTAATTGTGACTGTGAATGAGAGTTTGGTGTTTTCATTGGGAAGCATCTGTTACAGGCAACGATAAACCTGTGTCAGAATATGGATGCTCCTAAGCAGGCAATAAAGCAAATGCTTAGCTATAGCAACACGAGCTTGTAGTTCAGATGAGGTCTAACTTAAGCCTTTCATTCCTTTACTTAAACAGCTTGTTGAATATGTATCTGCGTTCTGCTAGAAATACACTGTTCTTATTCATATACATGCTGTTATTAACAGACACTATTAGCAATATTAATAAATACATTTCTGTTTATCTTTTACACAATTTAATAATCTAATTACCTGAAATGTCATGTCAGATACTCTTCTCAAGGAAAACTGATTTAAATACCAAGTGCTTAAGATTGAATAGCACTAAAGTATAATTGAATGCTACATAAAACCACATATTCTATTTCAAGTTACTTGTTTTTGTCAACATAAAAGGGAAAAATACACCCTGAAGTTACTAGCAAAGCAGGGCTTTTTAGGTTCTAAATTAGAAAGTCGTAGCACCTCAGTGTAATACTTTGGTTACAGCAGAGTTTAAGAAATCAAGCACCAAGAAAATGCATTGCCATGAATTATCAGCATCATAGCAGGCAGTTTAACGTGAGGGTTCCTGGCAGGAGACAACTTTCATCATGAATTGCAGCCTTGAAACAGTCTGTGAAAGTTACATGAGCTGCAGACACATGTGACTCATACCATACATCACCCTATAAATACAGTACTTCATTTGCTCAGAAAGCTATATTCTACTCAAATAAAACATTTCTTGTTACCTTTGTCTCCTATTCCCTGCCCCACGGGTTGTATACAACATTAGCATTCAATACCAATCTTTTGTTATTTGTAATAAAAGTTACTTTTATCTCTTTGAAGAGATTATATATGGTTATTGAAGGCATTACATTTAGTCATTTCTTTTCATAAGGCAAGGCTGTTCCTGAATGATATCCCACACTAACCCACAACCACAGAAGGTTGTCTCAGTCTGTGTAACAGGATGAATAGCATTTTACTCAGTCTCAGTCTTCAAATCTTTCTGTGGTATAAACATTCCATGCAGGTCCAGATGCATTTCTACATCAATTATGGCTCGGCCCAATTCTCTGAATGTCTTAGCATCCAAGACAAGCAGGAAGGGTGCTTTCTTTGGATCAGACACCACAACACAGGTCAGAACAACACCTGTGACATACAAATGAAGAATTAGAAGCACATACTAGTTACACCAAGCAGAAGAGATCACACTGTCAGGAAACAATTCTTGTCGCCTAAGAATTTTAGGACACAAACTAAAAGTGCTTACTAGATCAGGAAGTTTACTGAGAGTGCTAAAGAACTAATGAATGCTTCTCTTCTGCGCTTTTTTGTGGTCGGCCTGCAGTTCATTGGGAAGGAAAAAAGCAAACCCACACCAGATTGTGGGCCTGGCAGTTTTGGGACTCATGATTTCAACTATTTGCCATTTGCCTTTGGGAAGAGTCACCTGAGAACAGAACTGGATTGAGACTACAGGGAGACTTGTGGTGCCACTTCACGTTCTCATCTGTAACAACACTGACTTCCCATAGCTTCAGCTGCTCCAAACTATTGAAAAACCCAGCTCCATGTGGCTCTCTGGAAAGTCCTAAGCATTGATTTTATTGTTTATGGCCACACAAGCTGATTTTGGCCTATTGTTGCTTTGGGGCTTTGTCTGCAGGAGAAAAACAGCTGGTTCTAATTTTAATCTCACAGTCGAAGCATCAACCCAGCCTTCTTGACAAAGAACAATGAAACTTGCAAGATTTGAAGCAAAACTCATGTAATCCCAACTTTCAGAATGTTGTTATTATCTTACCATCATCTTCTTCTCTTGCATCAGGGCTGGGAACAAAAATGGGCTCAGATGGCCAGCAGTGGTTCTCTCCCCAGTGAAGCATTTCCTTTGTCTGGGTATTAAGTTTTACAATCTAAATTGTTGTGACCAGAAAAGAAAAATGTCAGTGACCCAGACAGTGGTTTTTCTTCCAAAAGTACAACATGAACTGACTGCCGGCATGGGGGACCGATGCTAAGAGCTAAGGAGCAACAAGGCATATGTCATCACAAGAAGGAAACACCTGCTCAGCTTTGGAGTCACGCTTAGTGGCTGCATAATCACAGAGTGTTCTTTTCATTTCATTGCATTAGATTACAATTGCACCTTTCATTTAATGGACTTTAAGTGTTTTACAAACACTAACAGATCATGAGAGAGCCTTCACTATAAATAATGCCCTCACTATAGAGAGGAAGAGTCCAAAGCCTAGAACATTTAAGTGACTCGTGCCAAATCACTGCAATTCTGTAATAAAGCAGGAAACAGGATTTAAACCTTCTGTTTTCTAATCCTGTGAATTATTTTCCTTTTATTGTGACCTCAATATTTCTCAAGGCCTTCTATTGTTAAGTAGGTAATATATGCCAGAACAAAGGCTATTAATAGTGATGTGTAAAGATTAAACCAATGGGGCAAGAATTCCACGCAGACACTGGTATTTACTGAAGGAACAGAGTACAGATTTTCATCTCATTAATGGGTCAAGTGCCTGGCCAAACCAATTACCAGTGGGGATGTATGGCATTTTCAGTTCAATTCTGTTAAGGCCTTTTCTCTACCCATACCGATGCAGTCATATTCTTTTCCCTTTTGACCTTTAGTCAAAAAGTATGTTTACACAAAAATGAAACTATCCAAATTAGCAGATGACTTGGAATAATTCTCCTTTCTAACCAATCTGACTGCAGTTTTACTGACAGACTTTACCTAAGGATTATACATGACTGTTGTTGTGCCTGCATTCATTAAAGAGCAAGTGATGTGAAAGAAAAATCTTGTAACAGCATTTTTTATTATATTTAAGTCAAGCAGGGATTATCTGCACTGGAAATCACAAACGTGCAGATTTGTTTGAGCTACTGTCAGATGTGCTGCAATAAATTTTCTTGCATCATGCAGAAATCCAGCTTTATTTTGTAATCAGCGGTGATAATTATATACAAGAAACAACAGTGAACTTTATTTGTCATGGAGCAAGAATTATAAAGAGTGAGTTTGTCTGTACAATACTCTTACCTTTAACTATTAATACTTTTCATCTTCATCTACTTGTGCTCTAGGCTGTCTCCTGAAAAGCTGGCATCATGCATACAGAAATGAAGCATTTGCTACCCTCTAATATAGAACTAGCTAGCAAAAGATAGAAGCTTTCTGAAAAACTATGTATTGTTTTAGTATTTTTAATTGATTAGATACTATTGCAGTAACTTTTTTTTTTAAGTTAGGTTTCCTAAAGGGAAAAAATATTACAGATGTATGTCTGTCTAGTACTTCTTTTTTGTACTCTCTCCCTTGTAGCTTTTGGCATGTTATGGAAGTTCGGCCCAATTTAGCAGAAAAGTGAGAGTCTCGGTAACTATTGTGTTCAAGAGACTTTGTGGAAGTACAAAGCTGGCTAAAGAAGCCTGAGTTTATTAATACTTTAGGAGGGAAACGGTACAACACGAGCTGACCCTTATAAGAATTTAGTCATTTCATGTTTCATTGCATGGGAATGACCCACCAATGAGAAAAGTTTTGACAGAAACACATACACTCTTGAATACTCAAGAATCCAATCTCAAGTCACATCTGCAAGAAAGCATTTGTGCGGCTGCCTATGGAACTACATGGTTTTTAACAGCTGATAATAATGTTCCAGATTTTCAACTAGTAAAATGAAGATACATTGTTCCCAGAGTTCATCCCAGTGAGGCTGTATTAACCCTACAAGTAAGTTAACATACATGTCCAACTTTTCATCTCCCTGCTTTCAGGTGCTGAAGTTCATGAGCATAGTACCCAACTGCAGTGTCATCATTTAGAAGCTTTAACTTGATGGGGGGGGGGCGGGGGGAGGGAAAGAGAGAGTTCCATTTCTGGCCTCAGAACCACACACTTTGAATTTGCATGTATGAATCAGATTAGGCTATATTGTGGGCCAGACTGCTGAAGCATGGTCTACATGTAACTGCTTAAATTTGATTTGTGTTCTAAAAACATAGTTTCTGACTTTGTAAATGTTAATCATACCTTTGTAGGAACTGGACTCCACTGGACTTCCGTTGCAAAGACATACTTGTAGGTTTTGCCATTATAGTCATAGTTGATGCGAGGCAGTTCTATTCCTGGGTAAAAATAAAATTCAAGACATACTAACGAGAAAAGAAAAATAATTCAATGTACATTTTCATTTGCCAGTCTTCAGGAAGTTTTTCCTTGTGGAAAAACCTTGACAGTATTTAAAACAGGTGTGGCATAGATTTTGTATGTCTGAATTTCTTAAAAGCTGAAGATAGATATTAACACAACATAATTAAGCCACATAAACATAATTTTTTTGTTTGTTTTTTTCATTCTTTGTAAATACATGAGTTATAAAACATATGAGCTACAATTGGAGGCTACCATTCTAAGAAATTACTTTCATTTCAGATAAATACCTGTCCTTTACATATTCCTGTTACTATCCACTGAAAGTTTAAAAATCCACTTTCAAACACAATCTTTATAAAACACAGCAATAACTGAAGTTATGATGTAGAACAGACCTATTGAACTAAAATTACTCTTATAACAGGTAGATTTGCAAGCCATATTAATAGTTGTAAGATCAGACTAGGGATCGTATTTTAATATAAAACTGATGTAACTTTGGACATTTAAAGGATTTCACTCTTGATAAATATATATCTGAGGGGTTCAGGGTCATATACTACTGGATAGACCCAGAGGAGGGATGTAAAGAAGAGAAAGAAATTGTCAGTATCTACACTAAATGCATTAATTAATATAGTTCCATTTCTCTTAGCTTTATAAAGATCTTACATATATGAACAGCTATTCAACATATTAGAATGCATCTATGTGTGCATAAGAGAATATATTTGAGATTTGTACAATGGATATGTCTCACCTTCACATAGTATTTCAGGTTGGCAATAGATGCTGCCATCTTTCTCTTTTACAGCAGTTGCGGTTGATGGAAGTGTGACTAAATTAGAACCTACTTCAGCATCCTGAAAGAGACATATGCTGAAAAAATAATTTGTCTCTAAGAAAATGCTTCTAATTTAGAACTTTCATCAGGTTTGATATTAATATAGACAGTATTGGGATCAAACAAATAGTCCAGCTTCAGGAAGTTCCTTCTTATTGCATTTATCTTGTAATAGATTCTGACCTTTTCATTAGAAATCTTGCTATACTCAGGGGATTTTAATATAACACAGAGTAATCATTTTGAATCACACCAAACCTTTAGAAAAGTTTAGATAGACATGGCTATATGTTCCAGAAGCACAATAAATGGATTACATATTTTGTGTATTGAATTAATGAAGATGGGTTTCAAGGAATTAGGTATCAAATTCCCACAAAAAGTCACCGAGGTTAGATTTTTGCACCTGCTATAAATCAAGTGCAAAAACAAGTGTAATGCACTCTTGTTTTTAATATGCTACTGCCCAATTCTTCAGATTTCAGGATAGTTTGGCTAGCTGGTGTGATCCAACACATCCTTTGTTATTGCTGCAAAACTCGAGACATGAACAAAGCAGTGCCATTCTAGGAGGTAGAAAGAAAAAGTAGTATCCATTCCAAACGTATCAGGCAGAAACCTACCCAAGTTGCTGTGCAGTACAAAATCTTCCCTGCAAACAATGATGTAAAACAATGTTTTAAATTAAACTGAAAATATTTCCTCTTCCTGGTAAATCTCACACTTAAATGAAATCTTCTAATTTTAATAAAACCATTGCAATAGTTGGGAGCATGTGTGTATTATCTACAAGCTTTCAGTAAAGTGGAAAAAACAGATTGTGCAAAACCTCATGTGCATGCCCTTCCAGCCAACAGCCAAGTTTACATATCTGCTCATATTTGATAGCATTTTACAAATCATCTCACTGGGAAGGAAGTTACATACACTCAATAGCTCTGTTCTCCATAACGGATGGTATCAGAACCGAGATCCATGTAACTGTACGTCCAGCTGCTCATTGCCATTTCTCACAATATGTACACAGAACAAAACTCCTGCACACTTTCTGTATATGCTATTTTTAAAGAATCAGAAATTTGCACATAAGGGCTGGTAACTAATAATTCGCCCATTATTCACACACACTGATGTATTTAAAATGACTGATCAAAGAACAGGTTAAAAAGCCATTTTCTTTCTACCTTATTGTACTGCAGAGGAACAACAAATCGTTTGCAGGTTGGCATGGAGGTAAGCTTGTTCTCTTCAAAGACTTCAGTCAGTTTTTTTAAATAGAACATCTCATATAAGCTGTTGTCTGTATAGGCAATAAGATCAAAAATAATGTGGCCATCCTCTTCATAGGCATTTATATGGTGAAAAAACACCATAGCGTCACTATAAAACTTGGTGGATACTTCTTTTTTAGTCTTCTTGTCTACAAAGTGAAACCAAGTCTGAAAGACAGGAAACATTGTTTAAAACCATTAATGATCAGCAAATAGTTATTTAGGAAACTGTTTTCTAACGGCAGCCATCAACATTCTAATGTATTGTCTGTTTCTACTGAAGCATATTAAGAACTCAGGATTTGCTGCTAGGAGACAAGAGATTCTGACCTAAAGACCACAAAATGCAAGAGTAAAATGAGTGTGGAAGTGCTTTAAACTCATTTTACTGCTGTAAATTACTATTTGGGCTAGGCTGAGGGCTGAAGTTTTCCTGTAAAACCTGGAAAATCCCCTGCTCTATTTTTAAGTTAAACAAATCTGCCTTAGTCCAGAGGCTCTGTGCAGTGCTGTACTGGTGCCCTCTGCCCCAGCATGCCCCGCTTATTGATGGCCAAAGCATGTGGAAATAAGGTCCTCAGAAAACAGGTTTTTTCCTCATTTGCCACAGTGAAAGACTCTCCTTTTGTTGGCCGTTTGGCTCTCCTGTCTGATGCAATGGATAGAGTAGATCTCTTCCACAATACACAGCAACTATACGTGTCTGAGACACTAGTTGGTTTTGAATTTCTCTGCTAGCACACAGAATTTCTAACAATGCCAAACTACTGTCTTTCTCAAGCACTTCAGCATCAGATATTTGTTTGTGACATTTCTGGAGATGGGAGATAGTATCCAAAAAAATACAACTTCTAAAAAAAATGCTCAACATGAAAGTCAAGGGTTAAAAAAAAGAGGGATTACTGAAATTAATGAACTAGATGAAAAACAGAACTGTGAAAGAGATCAGTGGCCTGTCTGATTCCATTGCTTAGCATTGGGAAAAATACCTTATCCTCCTTATGATAGGAAAGGCAGGAAGCCCAATTCACACCTCGGATGTAAGCAGTTGCCATTTTGACAATATCCAGTTTGAATGGCTGCTCCACGAAGATAATGTAATTTTCTGTGATTCCAAAGCTATGGTAGTAGCTTGGGTGGAGCAGAGAGCGAGAAGGGATGGAGCATACCACTTCTAGATGCTTAAAACAAGATTTCTTCTTTTCTTTTTCTGAGTATAAATGATAAAAAAAGAAAATTATATTTATAATAAATTCCTATCCAATCTTGTGCTTCAACTTCTGCCATGTATGAAGTAGGGAAGAACAGGTTCCTCTCAGTTTTATTTGCAATTTCAGTTAAGAAGGTGGTTAGTTTACTCCTGCAGAATTAACATAGGAGTTTGCATCTGAGTGAAGGAATGTAGTAATACCACAATGCTGGATCGATTTAGACAGAGCCCCCTCATCTTAGCATTTGATTCCACTGGTTACTGTCTTCACAAGTTCCAGCATAGAGGAGAAAGACGTTCAATTAAATCAGCAGCTTTACTGGGGGATTGAAATGACCCCATGTTTTTGAAATTCTAAGCAGAAGTTCCTTTTTGATCTATACTGACTTTGAGCCCCAGCTAGAAATTTCAAACTTGTCTTTCAGCTGTGGAAGGCCTCTTAATTGTTCAGCCAAGGCACAGACTTTCAATCACATTAGCAGCTAATTTTAAACAACAACGCACACACCAAAGGGTTGTCTTAAAGGAAAAAGAGCAAGTGATTTGCTCTGTGAACAGTATTTCAGCAGGGTCTAGGGTAGGCCAGGTTAGAGAGGAATTAACTCTATATTAGGTACTATTTTGCATTATGCTTCCCTATAATGACAGTATCAGCATTTTAAGAGCATTTTCATTTATGAAGAAAATCAAAATTTACAACTTCAATTTATATATATTGACCTATAGATAAAATTGTTTCTGTTCATCCTCCTTCTATGCATCACAATACAGGGAATGGAAATTCTTCTAAAAGAGTTAGTTGACTCTAGTAATATTCAAAATAGAATTCTTCTAAAAGCAAATTCTTATAAAAGCAATGTTCTTCACACTAAAATACCCTGTTTACACCATATTCAAGATGAACCTTTGTAATAGCATATACCCAGACAGGCTAAGCTGTTAACATTAAGTTCACAATAAATTAAAATTAAGAAAATTAACATCACTGGTTTCTAGAAGAGCTGTGTCACAACCCCTTAACGTCAGAAGAAAAGAAAATGCTGACAGGTTTCTAGAAAATATTGATAAAAGACAGATCTTACCTGGCACAGAGGGAGGAATCTTAAACATAATGTATTTTGTTCTCCCTTTATCAACTATTGAAGTACCCATGTTGAGAACATTTCCAGCACTGTCGTAGTGTGGGTGAGAAGTTGCCACATTTACAGCTACATACTTGCTGTAGTCAACCTGGAAAATGATACAATAGGAGATTTTAGAGATGCATAAGAGAATTAAAATCGGTCTCAGTTAACACCACAAATCCACCAGCTTTTTAGCACTGGCAGCCTTTTATTGGTACCCCATTTTCAAAAGTCCTCGAAATGTAAACAATTAAGTCAAATGACTTCTTATATAAGTACTCAAATGATTTCCCAATTCAACAAATTACGGAATCTGAATTACCTTCACTTCTCCCTTGCAGCTGCGTAACACAACAGGAGGATTGGCTAAAGAAGTTATTCTGCAAATGCCCACTTCATCCTGAAAGCAGCTTATTTAACAGGGCTATGAGTCTAGCAATCTTCTGGAGCAAAAATATTTCTATTTTATTTAAAGCTTGGGAATTGCACTCAAACTGTACTGCACGTCAGAAAAAAATCTCAATTGTATATTTTAACATGACAACTTTTCATTTTAATAATTACCCAATATCTTGCATAAGGTACTTGAAAAGCAGTCATATAACTGACCTGCTGAATTGTTAATTATGTAAATCATTTGATAACTACAGATGCATAATAATGGAAATAATCCAAAATAATCTCCTAAGCATGATATGTGGTATTATTCCTGAAACCTGATTACGTACAAGTGAAATTGCTCAAAGAACAGCTTCTCCCAAACTACCTGGGATTTAATTTTGCACTCACGGGTTCTTAAAAGATATGGTATCTTCACAATTTCCCTTTGTGATTTCAAAAGTAAGGGAATAGTAGAAGGGAAGTGTCTTTCCAGTTTTGTGTCCTGCACATGTTAAAGGATCCTTATGAGTCAGCCCGAAACTTTATTCGTTAGCAGAAGAGGAACCAGAATGACAGACAGTCATTTATACCTTCTCTAATGTCTCCAGAGTCTGCGGGTTAATTTTCCTGATGAAGTTAGTCTCACTGGTAGCATAAAAGTCATCCCCAGTTTTCATAATGTTGATCAGGCAGTTGTCTGTGAACTCAGGAATGGTGTGAGACAAGTATGAGAACGCCCTGTACGGAGGGAAATTTCATATTGGTTCATTGAAGCAGCAGCAGCAGCTGTACTAGCCTGTACCCCGCGCAAAGCAGAAGGCACCCCAGCAGCACAGGCTGTGCACAGCAGCAGGGGCATGGAGCTGGCTCTGTCCCTCCCCTGCAGTGCCCTTGTCTCGGTGGAAAGGGGGGAAAAGCAGAGGAGATGGACTTCTCCAATGCCCTTGTCCTGGGCAAGGGTTAAGGACATGCATGCAACTTGTTTTTCCACACACAAATGGGCACCCAGGTCCAGTCCTGCTGTCAGCTGTAACATAGCACTCGTTTATCAGGATGGGCTAATTACTCTCCTGTGCATACCTTGTGAAAATTTGGCCTATGCCTTCATAAAATAGATTCATATACTCCCTGATGGAATATCTTTAATCCTGGTATTATCCTGTACCACAACTCTGATTTCAACAACTTCACACATGGGCTTGACAGCTTTCCTTAATACAGGATTTTATCATATTCACTTGAAGACAAGACAAAGCTCCTTATATCCCTTTTGAACTTAAATGCCAGCATTACCCTATCACTGCTGAAAGAGGGAAGAAAAGCATCTTATCTCAGGGTAACAACGCAGAGCATATAAACTGTTTTGCAATAAGTATTCATGCACATGCTCTTACCAAGTATCAAATTCAAGGTCATTAGAGGTAGTTCAGCAAGGGAGAAGAGATCAGTGAGCTACTTGCATTTGTTAGGGAATACCCACAGCCAATGTTACAGGACAGGTGATAACACAATGGCTGATGCCTTGTCTCTCATATGCAGCCTATCATCCTTCCTAATGGTACACAAGCAGCTATTGCAGTCATCCCAAGTGGTTCTGATTTTGAACGTAAGATTAGCCCAGCCCTATGGGTGTAGTCCTTCAAAGTACTGCACCGAACTCAAGAAGCAACTGAAGTTTTTTGTCACTTTCTTTTTTTTTTGGTAAAAACGACCTTAAATTCAGAAGTTTTTCCTTTTTTTTTCTTTTTTTTTTTTTCTCCATGCTTTTTTCCTTTTTGTTGAATAGACTTTGCATAAATTCCTTCTCCATCTCTTAATCTTTTCCTTTCTTGCTGCTTCTCCCCTTATAGGGTATCATTTTTACAAACTTCTGTGAAACACTTGAAAAAGAAAATACTGCTTTTTCAAAATTACAACAAAATTTACTTCCAATAGTGTATAAAACAGCCAATATTGTTCATAAAATGAATTTAAAATATTTGCCTTAGAATAATCCATATTACAATAGTACATAGTACAATGCTGGATATATCTCTTGGTATTTTCAACATTTAGCAATTGTAAATTTACAAAAGAAAGTTTGTATTTGTAAATATGTGTCAGGAGTACACAGAAAGCTATCTGTGCTGGAGAGAGAAGTAGATAGAAGAATCCTGTTGGAAAACGCGCTGCTTACTTGGAAAATATGTTTTTGCATGGATCTGGATAAGCCATCGTTCCAAACTCAGACACCACAATTCGGTTTGCTTCTATGTTGCAGTTGTACGTGTCACTTTGGAGATACTTACTTCTGTAGTAAACTTCACCTGTCAAAGGCCAAACAGGTTTCAGACACAATTCATACGGAGTTCTTTAGAAAATTAGCACAGGTAAAGTCAGAGAAAGTTTCTCAAGCAGTTGTCCTTTTGCTAAGGGAAGTTTGCAATGAAATGGCCAGTGCCCCTAACTCCCTGTTCTGGAAGGCTTTTCCAGCTCGCTTAAGGAACCCAGGACTGTTCTTGTGGCTGCTGAGATTGGTAACGATTTGTCTAGCTTCCGCGACTCCCAATACATTTGGACAATACTGGGGGACTGGGGAGAGAAATGGAGGGATTTGGATAAGCTATTCCAGTAAACCAAAACAACCTGTGTAAAAATGATTAATTGATCCTCAATGTATGGGTGGTGATAAATCACTTGTATTGGCAAAATTTAGTTATGAGAAAGTAACGAATGGCTTGAAGGAATCAATGTCTACCCTAAACAATTTAATAGACCACTCTACTTGAACTAACTGAGCTCTGTTTGCTTTGGGTAAGTGAAATATACTAACAATTTAAAAAACACTGGTCATTTCTTTATAGGTTACTTTGTTAAGGATGCAGAGCTGGACAGGGAAGGAGATCCTGCTGTTGCATTAAATGCCTCCAATCACAGAAACGGAAACTAAAAAGCAAATATTAGGAATGGAGGATGACAGGAGTAAACCCCAGTTCTTTCACAGATCTAGGTATAAAACATCCTACCTCACACTGTAAAACAGCTGAATGGATAAAAAATACTTTAACTGAAAGCAAAAAATGAAGTTGTTTAGGATTGAGGAGCTGCCTGTTTCCCCTCCATAAGGATGACAAGTAGGAGGACTGCTTGTAGGGGTGTCAAGTACACGTAAGTGAGGTTTGAGTTGTGAAGTGACACAGTGGCCCAGTTTCTCTCCTGGCAGCTGTTATAGCTGCAACCAAATCCCAAAAAGGGAATGTTAGCCTCCCCTGAAACTAGGTTGCTCATCCACAACAGAAAAGCCTCTGGATATTAGATATTACAGTACTTTTGGCTGATCCAGTTTGAAACAACAGAGGTTTTCTTGCTTTGGGTGGAAGGCAAAGGCTGCCCTGCGGAGACCTGTGCAGAGCTGGCTGCAGGCTGTCCCGCAGTGCAGACAATATTGAACTTTGGCACTCGAGAGAAAAATGACAAACATAATCTCTTTCTGATAACAGCCCTGCAGAGATACTCCTGCTGCTGCTGTGGAGAGTGAGGTGTGAGTCTATGTTTGCCGAGACTTTCCCCAAAGCACTCACACCTCACCACATATGCCACTCTGCGGACAAAACCTGCAACTTTCTAACACTAACCAAACTCTAAACAGAATTAGCAGCATAAGGCACCAAGATTCAGGTTGTTGAGCTTTTTTCAATCTGATAACTTACCATTTTTAAATGTAAAGCTATGCAGCAGAGCCAAGCCATCAAACCAGTGGTTATACGTAGTGTCCCCTATAGTGTGCATCCCTGGGCCATTTCGGAGCAATATCCCTTGCAGCCAGGTGGGCACCTCACCTACAAGCAAAAAGGAGATACCAGTACCCATCCATTTAGGTGAGGGGTACGTTACAGGATAATTTTCCTAAGGGCATAGGCTTCATAGAGGCAGACACACTATGGGTGTGTTGAGCTCTGTAATAGCATATAATTATGTCGGAGTTTGGGTTAACTGAAATACTGTCTGCTCAAAAATGTGGCACTAGTAATATCCTGTATGAATATTGCTATGTGAGATTACTATAAGAAGATGAGATTGCTGGAATGTAATTTGCTACATATCAGCAAGTAAAGAAAGCTGGACCTTTCTTTCTTGCACTCAGATTTTAAAGTGATATATTTAAACCCTTTTACTCATGCCAGGAAAAGCTAGAGCTTATCAGAAAAGAAAATATTTTATAGATTATATGACTTGCATTGGCCTTCAGTATATCCATTTAAACTTCGGACTAAATGAATTCCAGTAAAAATTTCATTTATTAAATTACACAGCATAATGTAGTGTCATTTTGGGAGTGCTTTTGTGACACTAGTCATAATGTTGGTGTTTTGAACACAAATAAAGGCTAGGAATATTATACTGAAAATATATACATAAGTACTGTTGAGGTTTGAATAAGAAATGTTCCTCATCAAATCCCTGCAAGAAATACATTACCTACCATTTGACACACAGAATAATAACAATTAAAGAATGTCGTTAGGGTTAAAGAGCTGAACAAAAGCCTATCAGATACTAAATTAAAGGCTTCACTTGCTTCTGTGTGTGTATGCTTCCTGAGGGAACATGTAAAACCACATACCACTTTTCCACACAATTCCTACGCTGAACATTGTCTCTGCATAAAAAGCTATTCACAGCATTTAGTTCTCCTTATCATTTAATTTGTGAACCCTATGTTGAATATATTGACACACTTTCTTATTAATACTCCCTCTATAACAGATAGAAGTGTCCTCCTATGGAAATACTCATTTTTGTCAAAGCTGATGTAGTTGCAGAGAGGTAACGGTTGTTTTGCTGTAAGACTTTCTGAGATCCTAAAGGGACTTTGGCCACTCTCTCTGAGACCATTTCCTGAATTTTCATCTTTTTAGGTAAGGGAGACAAGGATGTTTGCCATTTCTTCAAACAAATGACATAAAGGACACAAGGAAAAACCGTTCAAATGCAAAGGAAGGATATGGAGGAAATGTCAGCTTTACTGAAAATGTATTCTCAGTCAGGCTAACCAAATAATATTGTATGCCACATAGGGTTACAGTTCTGGAATACATGAGGAAGATTAAAAATTTTGACACAATGGATGTACTTTCATTGTCACTGCTAGTATTATTATTACTATTATTATGTTCTAGAAGAGCCTTGAAAATCAAACCTTGCCTTTCTAATACAAGAAGTTCCAATGCAGTGATTCCAGTACTTTTTTGTATAAGATGAACAAGGATTAACCTTTAATACAGATAATTCCATGAAACTCAAGCAACTAAGAACAGTTAGTGAGAAGACAGGAAACCACAAGTTAGCAAAAGAAAAGAATCCTTCAGAGACAATAGGATTAGGATCTTTAAAAAGTATATATTCAAAATAGATACAGAATTTTTGTTTGGCTGACTACTGAACATTAATTGCTGAACAAGCTTAGTCTGCTTATATGCCTAAAATATAAGTGTTTCTGTTCTTGCCACTTCCCTTTCCACAGTTTTCTGTTATTTGGCAATAGAAGACGGTAGGCTCTGCTATTTCTCCAATACTACGGGTGACTGCAGTGTAACGAGTGTGCTTTTCTGTGCTCCTACCCTCCTACCAATGCCGCTCATGATTGTAAATCTGTGCAAAGAGCATGGGCGGCAATAAACCTTTTGCTGACACTGAGTTGGGGCTGACTGCACGTGGGCTTGCTGCAACCAGTCCTTCTTTCCCTGCAGTGCAAATGTAATATTTCTGCTGCATATGAGGTTTTGTGAGATTTTGGCCCAGTAAAACTATTTTCTACTTTGGGGCCCATCATCCAAGAAAAGCAACTCTTTCTGCAATTCAGTGAACATCTTGCAGCACCTAGGGCTAAAAATTTTGTTTAGAGATTATTACTCTATATCAGAATGCTCAAAAAGTTTCAGGCCAATAAAATAATTTCACTGGAAGAGATAAACAGAGGGGAAAGGGGATCTTCTTAAGGAACTGTGGACTTGATACAGCTTCTGAAACTCCTGGTGTAATTCAGTGTCATTGCTGCCATGATTCCAGTATGAAAAGCATGGAGCAAAGTGTCATGTAGTGAGGTTTTCAGATGAAAATTCATCTTAGTGGGAACTAAGAATTTCTGTAAATCACACTGAGTACCAATCAGCATCCTAAAGTGCTTAAGTAGGTTTAAAAATCTGGACCTTGTATCTTTTTTGCTTCAGACTTTTATCTAAAGTGGAAATAATGGTACTTTTCCATACCACACGAAGACACAAAACTGGTACAGTTAAAATCTCTGAATATTTGGAAGTTTATTAACTAAGATAGCAACAGAGTCTTATACAACCACATGGCTGTACAGTGTTTAGAACATGGGTTACATTACAGTTGACATTAGAAGTATGGGGTCATATGTACAGTGCAGATATTGTGTAACACAGAGCCAAAATACTGGAAGAGCTCAGGGCTAGAAAAATATTTAAAGAGGTCAAGTTTCTCTTCAGTTTTCATAACTGGTAAATACTGAAAATTCATTACCAATGAAGGAATATTTTGTATACATAATTTTATTTACTGAAATATGCAGTCTTTGTTTAAATAAACCATGCCATAATACAGATCAGGTCTGATAAATGGTTTGTTTGGAAACAACTTCAAATGTTTCAATAATAACTTTTTACCTTGAGGAAAAAAAATATTGAAAGGCATAAACTCACTGCAGATTATAACAAAGCACTTTTTCTGACCTGAAACAAAATCTTTTTCAATTCAGCCACCAAACTGAGCAACAACAACAAAGTAATGAAAGTTTTAATTGTTGGGGTTTTAACTGTGGTACTCGGGAAGTGACTTTAGAATTGGTATTAGATGCCTGTCATTTCTTGGGCTACATATTACAAACAATGCAGCACATATTTACTAATTAGGTGTTTTCAGCAACAGACCTCTCCTGTAGCTGTAGCAAAAAAACTCTGCTGTAAAGTTAAAAAAACCCAGTAAAAATAAGAGATTGATCAAGCGTTCATCCCTAGAGAGCCACTTCAAGCTACCTCACTGAAGGATATTCCGCTGTTTTTACTGGATTAACTTCTGAGACCTCTTTTTGACAGTATGCAGTGGCATCACTGCTGCTGCTTTTCTACTTAGAAATACTATTGTTGAAGAGCTCCAATGTTAGTGATGCTCTCCAGGAGGCAAGGAAGAGCATAAGCAGACAGAGGGAGGGTAGGAGAGGGTTACAGAGAGGAGAAACCGAAAGCCTGCGCAGAGCCATGGGGGAGGGGTTGTCACCAGATTAAATCCACCACCAACTTCAGTGAATCCTGTTCTAACGGACTTTTTTGAAAAGTGCACAGAAATGCCCAAGAAGTGAGAAAAATCCCACAGTCGAGGCACAAATGTTATTGGAGATCGGCCCTTTAAAGAAAATTCATTTATGCTTCTCCCTTTCCCAGTTTCGCTTTTCAGCGTTGTCTTGGGCAAACAAGTCTTCCAGTGTTTACGTATTTGAAAACACCAAAGTAACCGGACGTATTAGAACAGATTTTCTGTCACTTACCTTGCACCTCAGCTTTTATGGGCTCTGGATGTTCTTCTTTATTTCTACCAAATATCATATCCATCTTTCATGTAATAAACGGTTCCTGTGTTCTCCACCCCGCTGCTCCCGCAGCCCTAGTGGTCCCCTCCTGTCTGGGCTAAGAACAGCTCTTTCCTGTTACATATAAAGATAAGGTCAAAGTGCAATGCAGGCTAGTGGCTGGTGGTTTATAGATTGACAATTTATAATAGCTGATCTTTAATCCCTAGCACATACACCATAATTCTTGCACATTCTCATTAACTCTTTCACTGATTCAAAGGAGAAGTAAGAAAAACATAACTCACCTCTTTGCTCCTTATGAGCCTATATGAAGCAGCCAGACATACTGCAGGAATGGGGTTGAAGGACTCTGAAACATCACCTTCAGCATTTCAGATAAAAGTTTAGACACTGCATAGGGGTGCTTGCCCCATTTGGCAGGTAGGGAGAGAAAAAGACAAGAAATACCTATCCACTGTTCTGAATTTGGCTCTTTGGGAATGACAAACATTTCAGAGCAGGGCGTCATCCTTTTCTTTCCATTCTGTGAAATTTAAAATGGGCTATTTTATTAATTAATGAAATACCATCACTGAACTGTCATGTGCTGTATTTCTTTATATACAAGCTGTTCCAGAGTGAACCCAGTGGCACATCTCTGAATTAAACATCTTTTCACAAATAATCACTCTAACATATTCTCCCATACATGACCTGAATTCACTCCATGAAAGTATGGCAGGAATCATTAAAAATAAGGGTTTTTTTTAACTTTGTGCTTTTGTTCCTAGATAAGGTACTTAACTGAGTTCAATGCTGTTAATTTTAAAATCCTCTGAGAAAAGAATTATTTCAATATAAAGCATGTGATTGCAGAGCAAATCATAGGCTCCACTGAATGTGAAGGATAAAGATTCTTTGCACAATTATATATTATGCAATTTCATATGAGGTTACCCTAAAATACATTTTTTTCAGCTAAATCGCCATTGTTCCCAAAATGTTTTAACATCACTTCTTAAGGCTGGCTGATCTTTTATAAGTATACATAATTATTTTACATAAAACATTATTTGTGCTGTGGACTGCTCTGACACACTTTTTATACATTATTCCTCCCTTCCTAACCTATTGTCTGTTTGATGGCTTATCTTCACTTCACGAGATCATCAAGACGGCATGCCTTGTCCTCTGTGCAGTGTGCTGCCAGCTGGAGTTACAGCACAGAATTCCCTTCCACTCACAGTGCTTAAGAGAATAGGAAAAAGCTTTCTACAAATTCTTGTGCCTTGGACAAATTATAGTTTCAGTTTTCCTGTGGATAACAACAGTAACTCCACTGAAAAAGCTCTTCAGGATACCCAACAGAGAACAGGAGAATGATGAGTTTTGTTTCAAGAAAACTAAAGAAACACCCCACAGATTGTACTAACTTGATTTACATGAGGCACGGAGCCACAATAGCCTGATTCCTCACTGTTTCTCTTTTAGGGATGGACTGCAAATCCATCAGTCTCATACAATCAGAGAATCCAGTAGTCACAACTGGACTTCCTCATTGATGAAGTTATTCAAGGGATGCACAGTGTACTTTTCCTGGTTTCAGCTGGGGCAGAGTTAATTTCCATCTTAGCAGCTGGTACAGTGCCGTGTTTGGGATTTGGTGTGAGAACAACGCTGACAGCAGCTGATGGCTTTGGTTGTTGCTGGGTGATGTTTATAGTAAGTGAAGGACTTTTCAGTTTCTTGGGCACGGGACGTTGGGAGGGGACACAGCCAGGAGAGCTGAACTGGCCAAAGGGCTATTCCATACCATATGACGTCAAGCTGAGTATATACAAGCTGGGGGAAGGAGGAGGCAGGGGGGACGTTCGGCATTGGGGTGTCTGTCTTCCCAAGTCACCGTGACACGTGATGGAGCCCGGCTTTCCTGGGGGTGGCTGAGCACCTGCCTGCCCATGGGAAGCGGTGAATGAATTCCTTGTTTGGCTTCTCTTGCGTGCGTGGCTTTTGCTTTCCCTGTTAAGCTGTCTTCATCTCAACCCACGAGTTTTCTCACTTCTGTTCTCCCCCATCCCACTGTGGGGGGACTGAGTGAGTGAGTGGCTGCCTGGGACTTGGTCACTGGCCAGGGCTAAACCACAACATACAGTCATGTTTTTAATACATATCACCAGAAAGACTAATTTGTTTATTTAAACAAAAATATAATGCAATTTTGTATTAAAACTCTTCAAGCGCTGAGGCGCAGAAATGGTAGCCTATATAACTCATACTAGTACCCAGCCAGACTGAACTTGATCATAATGCCCAAGCATTTAAATGCCCAAACATTTAAACACTAGACATTCAAACAAGTAAACAGCCACTACCCCCATAAACTTCCTCACTATAAGACTTTTATGACCTCATCTACACCTTTCAACATCCCAAGACTATTTACATGTTTAAATATTTATGTTATACGGTTCAGTAGTATGTTTTCAAGTGGGCAGAATGACAACGTGAAGGTTGGCATTCACTTGCATGACTGAAGGTGTAGAAATGGTGTTACAGACATTTACAGTAACAGAAGTTAGTGGTGCTACACATTGTCCCACCTTTTAGCCTACTGTACACCTTTGGGAGAACATAAAAGGAAAGTATAAAGAACTGTTTTCTGGTTTTAATCAGGTGGCATCTGAGCGTAGAGTGCTGAACACAGAAGCAGTGCTCCTGAACAGACACTGCTGGACCTCCAGTCTTCTCATTATGGGGATTGCGAAGCTGATCTCTTTTGTAAGTTTGTTGTCTCTACTGATAAGAGACATTAATAATGAAAACAACTTGTTACACAGCTTTTTTTCTCTCTGTTTTCATGTCCTGTAAGCTCAGAAACAGCTCATAACAAGCAAAAGAAAAATGTGTAAGAAAATGAAATGGCATAAACAAGAGGTGGAAGCTGGACTGCCTAAGAAAACTGGACAGTCTTATGCCTATGGAAATCTGGAGTGACTGCAGACACCAGTGGAATTGTGATGGCTGTAGATTCAGATCCAAGCAATTTTCTTTTTGTCCCTCTGTGCGTGGTAGGAAAAGTTCAGTTCATTTGTACCTACCACTTGATGTTTCACCCCAAGAAGGTACCTTTCACCCTCAGAACAGTATCTCTTAAGATATTAAGGCAACAGCACATCTAAATTGTGCCACTTAGTCGTGATCACAACAACACAAGGTGTCAGCAGATGCTTCAGCCAGTTCTGCTACTTTCTATGTGGATTCAAGGGTAACCCTAGCCATCAATAACCCTAGCTTGATTAAAGTTCTTATGGGGTGTATATCCTCTTCTTTCCAACAGTCAAAGTTCTGCTGTGGAAGGCAATAAAACATAGGAACTAGAGAAGAAAGAGGGAGGTATTGAGGCATCAACTGTGCGGCAGGTGAGGAAAGTCAAGCTACAAGCCCAAAGGCAATATTAGATGCTTCTGAAGGGACAGTTCCTAAGAGAAGATCCTCAAGGACTTATCTGGGCAATGTTTGTGCCAGAAGGTAACCATATACATCCCATAAACAGAAATTATGTCCAAACCAGCAACTCCTGAATGTATTCCTACTTATCTTTATCCTGACCCCATCACGTCAGGTATCAATGTCTAGTTTAATTATTGTACCCTGTAAAGATAAGAATTGTTTTCCCTGTGTTTCTAAACAAGATAACATCAAAATTGCAGCTTGGCAGGGCTCACTGGTAAGTTCACTGTGTTGCCACATGGAAAATTAGACAGTAGAGCAACAACAAAACCAAACCCTTTTCAGTCAGCAAATAACTGAGTCTCACTATCAGGACAAGCAGCCTAGGAAGGAGCAGCAAGGAAGGAAGCGTGCATGTGACCCACCTTCTTAAACCAATTGGCAGCTGAACTTTTTTAAAGCCAGCTGGAGAGATGGGAGATGTAGATGTACTTCCATCCCTTTCTGGATAGTCTGCTCAGTACTCAGTACCTCCTGCCTATGCGGGTAATAATGGAACAGGTCTTTTCAAGAGGCAGAAGGGTACATGTACCCTTTTTCTGCACACTGCGGAAGGGTACATGACACACCAAAATGGATCACTCATGATCTTGTCTCACGTTAATGACTCCTGAAAATAATCTTTTTACTACCTCAAATCCAAAGTAATATAAATCAATTTTCCATTTATGTGATTACTCAATTCATAGAACAGAGATATATTTCTGTTCCTGATAAAATCTATACGTTACATTCAGTAATATTCAGGAATGTAAAGATGGTAATATCCTCCTATAGAGAGTAAATTTACTTGCTCCTCCTCAAGGCAAATGAACAACAGCCAAAATGAATGGGTGTGTGATTTATTCCTTCCCATTGGCAGCTCTTCACTTCCTTAACTCTTCAAATCTAATACTTTCTGGCCTCTGTCAAAGACTGTCAAGCTATTCTGCTGTGCTGCAATGCCTTTTGAATCACAGGATGTTATTAGGCTGTCATGATGCAGCTGTGATCTGTACTAGGGTACAAATCAGGACCACCCTGAAGTCAGTAGTGGCACCATACCTCTCCTCCTTGTCTGCACACCCAGCTCTCCAATAGCCCAGTGAAACTCTGGAACAGACTTTTCTCTGGGACACCAAAGTTCAGAAATAGAAAAGTCTTATGAATGAGCCATGTTTTCCTAATAGCAGCAGCTGGTCATGGAGAAATTTGCAGTTGGATACAGGGAACCCTGAACTATAGAGCTATTGGTTATGTTGAACAAGCATTCAGGCTTGTATTTTTCAAAAATTGCAACCTAGTGCTTGGTGCCTAATTAGGGGCATGAAAGGCTGATTTGCAAAGGTGTCAAGGTAAGCCTACCAGTGTTGTTAGATAAGCATTGTGTGCGCTTGTCTCCCATTCTATAAGAATTTAGGCATATAAAGCTAAACTTTCCAAATGTCCTATCATTTACATATATAAGGTTAGATTTTTAAAAAATGAATTAATGATTATGAGTACTTTGAGGTTTGGCTACCAAAACTGAGCTGGTTTTAAGGAGTTCAATTTCAGGAGTGGTGAACATCACCTAGAAGGTTCCCTTACTGAATCAAGGTGTAGACCACCATTTTTTTTAAACATTTCTTCACCTTTTCAACATTGTAAAGAAAATACGTTTCAGATTTCTTTCACCTCAATAGCTTCTACTTCCCACAACAACAACAAAAAAATAATAAACCTTTAAGGATCCATTTGAAAACCAGGAATAAATCACTCATCATTGTTTTTTGTGATGTTTCATATAGCGCAATGCTTTTCTTAAGAAAGTTTCTCTTGATGGCCACCATCTGATGTAACTCCTAAGGGCAAGTTAGGACTCTAAGAGATCTGTAGGGTCCCCTAAAACATTTCTGCGAAAAATGAAAGACTTATTCCCACAGATGCAAGAGAGTTCGCAAACAAAGGAGTTATTCATAGCTTTATCGCAGCTTGGAGTGAGGGTGTGAAAATATTGAGAAAGCTTTGTCACGAATTTCTGGTCAAAGCTTGCAAAGCACAATTGCCTCGCAAGCCTTATTTTAGCTGGTGAATATGTTTTAGTTCAAGTCACTGGTACGTAACACGTGCTGTAGGGGTGGTTGCTCCATGAGCCTTTCAGGCAGACAGCTGTAACTGAACAAGGATTAACAATTTTTGGCTATATGCAAAGGGGTCACAGTTCCTTCAGAACAGTGCTTATATAAAGACTTTTCTGAGCCAGCCTCAGTTCTTCAGAACTGTGCAAAAGGCAAACAAAAACCAGCAAGTGAATGGTTTTGGTGTATCCAAAATCTATACAACTGACATTTTCCGTGATGCTTCCCTGAAGTTCCTGGAGTAGCTTTACAATACCTGTTAGAGGTCAGTTACACTCCCATGCTCAGTCAGAAGAGGAGAACTTAGTGTAATTGCCAGCCACCCCCTTGAAGCAAAGACAGAGGTTTAATTAAGCACTTCCATGACTGCCTTTTGAAACATGCAAGATGAGAGTATACAGCAAGGTGTACCATTTTGTCTCTTGCACACCAGCATACGTGACTATTTAAGTAATTTCTTAAACTATTTAAATTATTTAAATTCAGCAAGCTATACAAAGGCAAATAGAAAAAAAAAAAAAACCCAACCCCAAAAACAAACCCACAAAAACCTCACAAAACCATTATATTGTGAAGCTTCCATACAGACTTCTGGCATAAGAAAGCTATTTTAAAAAAGGCCTTTCTGTTGAGGAAGAATACAAAAGGCATGTTTCTTACAACATGGTAAATTCAAGGAGCACTGTTTATTTGAAATCAAGCCATTTTTCACTTACGAGTGAAAAGGGCTTTCAGAAACTTTATCTGTTCCTCAGGACCACAGTGGCTAATTTTGATGCTTTTAAAGCAGTATTTTCTTTTCTGTAAATGCTTTTCTCTTCCTTGTGGTAAACAGAATAAACTGACAGACTGCTTTACTGGCACTAAAATATATGAAGTCAACAAACTGCAGAAGAGGGAAACTGTCTTTCTTCCATTCCCCATCTGCTGCAGGCAGCTGAAGAGTTACTTATAGCAACCGTAGATTAGGAAAAAAATTCACACTGCTGTAGAAATTGCCAACAGTAGACTCACTTGGAGATCTTGGCTTTATTTGTAGACATTTCCAAACATTATTTGTTCTTTTTTAGGGCCTGTTTCAAAATCCGTCAAAGCCAAAGACAAGACTTCCATTAATTTCAATGGCTTTGGAGGAGATTCACAGAGGATAGCCTGTGGCATCTCCAGCTCTGGCGCTTTTAGCAGTATGTTCATGTAGTCAAATTTCCAGTTGCATAGGGAGAACTGGACAATGCTACAGAATCCATTCATCACAAATGTGACTCAACGGCACCTACTGGAAATGCACAGTCTGTATCACTAAGCCAGATACATTTAACTACCATCTCCTTTGCTACACCTATGTTTTTAGAAACAGGCTGTGTTTCTCATATCTAAAAGAACAAAATGGGAGGGCTGGCTGCCAGCTTCTGCAAAGCCTGGCAAGTCAGGAAGAAGCAAGGAATCTGAAGGAAATGTCACGAAGATGTACAGTGGCCAACTAACTGAACAGCAGCTGCCCTCAGCTCTGACTTTTGCAGTAGCTTGAATACAAAACAGTTCGGTTGGGGGTTCCCAGGCCAAAGCCTATGAAGTTTTGTATGTAGGCCCAAAAAGGACTCCTAATTTGCAGACATCCTTGACATAACCAGCTGATAATCAAAGTTATATGGTCTTTTCCAGGAAGGGGATGGGTGTCTGGGCACTGACTGGGCCAGATCCATCAGCTAATCAGAATATGGATTGGACTTCTCCTGAGCTAGGAAACCCAGTCTGAATATTCACATCTCAGCTGCTGCATAAGCCCTCTCTGTTAATCAGTCATAAATTAATGTGGGATCTGCTCCAAGGGCTCCATAGCTGCGGCAAGTCTTGATTTTCAAGTGTAATGGGAAAAGAGATATCCAGCATAGTGTCTGTCCCTCCATCACAGTGCATTTTCTTCCCCTTTCCTCTCCTCCACAATTGTCCTACCCATTAAACACTTTCCATGGCCTTTATCTCAAACCCCCTGATCACAGTTCTGCTTTATCCAGCTGGGCAGGGTGACTATGAACCGCAGGTCCAGAAAGGTCTTGGGACTGAAGATCACTCTTAAATGTTTACTGGATGCATACTTCAGTTTGCAAGAAAGCTTTAGAGTTAGAGCTGGGCAGGCATACTGCGTGGTATGTGCACTACCTTCAGCTCAACGGCACAATCCAGGTGGCATTTCTGGAATGTGGGAATTCAACCAAACATCACTGCTTCCTGCACCTCTGTGATGAGGAGCTGGCTCACTGATCCATGTCTAAATATGAGTGCATGTTCTTTCAGCATCAGGTTATGGTGCTAGAAATTAATAATTGCCTCAAATTCAGTGGGGTTAATGCCAAAGACAGGGGGATCACAATAGCTAAAGATCCTTATTTATACTCTATTTCTGCTAATCCAGTGGCCTTGTAAACCTGACGGGTATCTTTTTGTAAGGAAGTTCAGAAGCACTTTGGGATTTCAGCTCCTAAGTATTGCTGGGCTGGCTTCCCAAAGTCCATCAGCAGCCTTTGGAATGTGCACATAGGGCTCCTAAGTAGTTTTGATGATTAAGGCAATACTTTCATCTTTTCTAAATCACAGTTTTAACTTCTGGCCTCCTCTACCTCCTAGCAGGTATAAATACTGTAGCTCTATACAGTTAAGCAGCTTAGCTTGTAAGGGATGATGGGAGCATTTCACCCAAAATGAAGCTTACTTGGAACAGCTGAGATTAACCTGTGTGCGTGTAAACAGGTGGGCAGTAGGAATATGATATGATAATTAGACATTGCATTAGCATCCAAAAGAAGCACAACAAACAACTATTATTACAAATAAAGCAATCCAAAACAATAAAATATATCTAGAGGAGCACTGTGTGTTTTCCCGTCTCGTAACTCTTTGTGTTTCTCATTTCCCTAATTCTCCTCTCATTCTTACTATTCTATCTCTGTTGTTGTAAAGACCTCCAGCTTTAATGTTCACACAATGATGCCTTTGATGTAGGAGCTTTATCTCACTTTCCCATGTGTTCAACAGCAGCATCTATCAACTTTATCTTCTCTGCTCATGAGAAAAGCAATACTCTGATGTCTTGTCTTCAAACTGACTTCACATGGAATGAGATATTTACACAATGGGCCTTACAATGGCCATTGCACTTGTTGTGTGTATCCTCAGACACAATTGCCTTTATATATTAGAAGCAATCTGTTCCATGTTCTATCGCTGCTGTTGTTGCAAGCAGCAAGGAGGAAGGAGAAACGCTGATGACATGACAAGCACGAGATCTCAAGCTTTGGAAGAAGGCAGGGGAAAGACTGGTGATTTGATAAGCAAGATGAGTGCCACACAGGGCACTGAGCTGAGAATGTGGCTTGGGATCGCAGTTCTAATTTCTCTTGCAGGATGTTTGGCTGTGGACGATGCAACCGTTGATGAAGGGACCCTTTGCTCAGAGTACCAGGTAGCTTTCAACCATTCATGCTATGAGTTTGTTAGACTCCAGCGTACCTTCACAAGTGCCCAGAGCTGGTGTGAGAGAGGAGGAGGGCACCTTGTCTTTATTGAAACTGAGGAAACTCAAGAGTTCTTGCAAAAACATATTGCTGAGGATCAGGAATGGTGGATAGGACTGATCTCAAACTCCTTGCTGAATCAAACTACTGACGGTAGGTGATTTTGAAATCATGTCTTCTTGAAAACTGTATCAGCCCATGATGCTTACTTGACATGGTAACAAACACAGTTAGTTTCTCTGTAGACATCTGCTGAAAAGCTACTGTCTTTTGTTGCTGTAACTTCAGATTTATATTAAGAAGTTTAAATTGCCTGGTTCACTTCCCAGTTGCCTGTTGTCACCCTTTCCATTGGATCTTGTAGCTGTGTGAATGCATGGTGAATTAGAACAGCTTGCTGACCCAGTGAAAAAAATGTGCTGGGTTAGGTCTCCAGTGGAAGAGCAAGCTGAGACAATTCATCACACTAGGAAATGCTGCAAGATCTGATGCAAGGGAAATGGTGGAATCTTGAGGTTGGGAGCACAAGGGGAAGGGGTAGTGTCTCTTTTAATGATTATATCAAGTTAAATATAAAACATAATTGAAGATCCCTATTCAGACTAAACCACCTCTGCTTCAGCAGGAGCAGGGCTACAGTCCTGCTCTGCAGGCTTTGGCTCTGTAATTGTATTACAGTTGAAAATAAACACTGGGGACACAATTGCTTTGTTCACAGGGTTGATGATTTGGCTGGACACTTCAAATATAAGCTACAGTAACTGGTACAAGGATCAGCCATCTACCTTCTCATCCACATGTGGGTACATCCTGAAGAATGCCAAGTATCAGTGGGGTGTGACTGAAAATTGCAGCCAGGAATTTGACTTCATTTGCGAGTTTGGTAAGATACACAATAGCTGAAACTGAGAAGTGAGCATGCCATATTCACAACTGTCCATAAATTGCCTGGTTGCTTTCAAAGTGGCTGCAAAATAACTTAATCAAGCTTATTAAAAGTGAACAAGCAAAAGGCCATATAACCCCAGCAGGTACTCCTTTTCTAGTGTGCTGATATAAGACCTGATCTAAAGAACGGAAGAATCCTGAAATCACTGGGAGATGTAGGTGCTCGAACTAGCCATCAAGGTCCAGGTTCCCAATAGAGGTCTAGCAAAATAGAAACGGATCTGAGGGTGAACCTAAATGAGTAGCAGTCCATGTCTACAGTGGACATAAGCTAGCTAGTTTAAATTTGAGTAGTGCCTCCCATAGCATGGTTGCAAGAATAAACTCTCACAACACCACAGTACCTGAGCTAGATGAGAACTGCATAACTGCCCTATAAAAATACTCTTAATCAGAAATACGTGCCAAAATAATTTCCATCTGTAACTGAAGCAAAAATACAGCCAAGCTTCCAAGAGACACCACTCCTAGCAGCCTGGAGTAAGCAAAAGTGAGAGCAAGTCTTTCTTGTTTCTTCTCAAACCCTTCCATGAGGTGAAGTTTGAGGGCTTCCCCAGGTAAAGAAGCAGACAAGAACCTGTACTACCTGGTGGCATTTTAGTGCTCAGACAGAAACTCTTCAGACATTGTGTCCCTTACATTGTGACTTGGAACAAACAGTCCTGGAAAGAAATGCTGGCAATATCACCTCATTCAACATATAGATACGAGGGGAATTTGTGTTTCTTGTACTTTGCACACCAGCCAGGCATTTTAAACTGTAACTAGAATAAAGGTCATAAGCGCCGGACGGACAGTTTGGCTGTAGACTCACTAATACAAAAAGTCTTTGAATCCAGTATGCAGGTACAGGTTTCCACAAACCCTAGAATTGCTGCTGCCTTGGTCCAGTACTGTACTACTTCTGACATAATTAACAAGTCATTCCAGCAATCAGCAAAACTAATAACGTTTTGTTTCCTGTCCTGATTTTCTGTTCCACATCCCCTCCCTACCTTCCTCCTCAGCACTCCCAGTTCACTCCCATCTCCCCAGCATGTCGCACCTCTGCAAATACTTCTCACTCCCTCAGCTCCCTCCCCGGCAGTCCTGCAGGTGCTCCAGAGCTCCAGATTTATGTGCTGGCCAGTTGAATCCCACACCATGGAACAGATAAACATCAGGTTGTAATCCCTACTCCTAATGGAGGCACTGAGGTAGCTCCTTCTCTTCTACCTAGCTATTGATTTTCATGGAATTTTAGGGTGTTTTGAATTTTATGTCTATATATCAAATCTGGCTGAAGATGACTAACATTAAAAATGATTGGGGGAGATGAAATTGGCAGACAGCACAAACCCTTATGCTTATTTTCCTTGCAAAAACAGACTAAAATTATTTTTCCATTACAACCACAGTAGACAAATGTCTGTTTATAGGGAAATTATCATCTGTTATCATAGGATCTGACTTAAAGACTATTAAATTCAAAGAGCGTTTGCATTAATGAAAAACAATGTCCTACACCACATCCATCACTTCATTACCCAGGATTGAGGCAACTATAGCCTTGTTTTCAGTATCTACAGCCCATGTCCATTAATAAACATACATATTTCGGTAACAGAGTGGACTCCACTTTTAGCAGCTTTGCGTGTGCATGCAAGGAATTAGATCCAATATCCCAAAGAAAAAGTTTCTCTAGGTGTTGAATGCCTGGAACTTCCCACAACCTGAGAGTGCTTCAGTTTGTCTCTGTAAAATGGGCATAGTGATACTTAACACCTTCACACACAGCTACTGTGAGGCTTGGTTTGCAGTAACGGTTCAGTTTGAAACTTCAAATTAAATGTGTTGGTACCTCCAAATAGTACCACTAGTTGAATTTAATATCTCTCATTCCTGATAACTTGTCTACTTGATCTATGAACTAGATCTATCTGTACAAACCACTAACCAGAGTGTTCTGTCTTCATCCTTTCTTTGGCCATCTATCCTGGTTATCTGTGTTTCTCGACACAAATAAAATCTTTCCTTATTATTATTTCTTATTATTTCTAGAACAAAAAAAAATTTGCACAAGATGATAGTCTGTATTAGAATTTAACAACAAATTATTTTTCAGGCTTATTTAGAGAGCTCTAATCTGTAAACTGATCATGTTGCTATAGTTACAGCCAGGCTTAGATTTAGCCTTTAAATAACAATAGCACACAATTACTGCAGTGTGCACACATTGGCACTGTTAATCAAATTACTTAAGGGGAACGATCAAAACAGCAACTGGAGGACAATGTATTTAAACCTGAGACAGCTGAAACAAAAACATTCTTTTGCAACACTCCCAAAAGACAGCAGTCTTTTGCATCCTTCTCTTCAGGGTATTAAGTATCCTGATTACTACAGGATACTAAGAATTCTGAAAGATAATTAACTGTCCCAGATTAATCAAAGAATGAGGTGTACACATTTAGAGATATGACCTTACTCATTTGAGCAGTCCTGCTGAATGAAGTCAGTCGAATATCACACAGGAACAAAGGTGTCTCTGTAGCAGAAATGGGAACAGGTCCCATACTTAATATGCAAACTATTCTCCAGAGCAATTACCTGAACATCATGCAAATCACACACTGCCAGAAGGCTCTTTTGGAAGCAAGGAGTAACTTTAAACCTTCCAGTACTGCAGATCAAATAAATGCTAAGCATTTTCCTAAAAAAAAAGCTTATTTTTTTAATTCAAAATTTTTTATTTTAAAAAAATATTCTCAAATTTTTGTTTAAAGCAGTAAAAACCAGAAATCTATTACTTTGGATTTTAAAAAAGGGAAAATATTTTATTCTTTGTTCTTTTTTAAATTTTATTTTATTAATTGTTCAGCTTAAAAGGGAAAAGAGAAGAAATGGAAACTAAAAAAATGGTTATTCACAACTGTAGCAGGATTTTTCAGAAATATTTTTTTCTCTCCTATTAGAATCTGGTCAGAGCATTGCTTGTGAAAATAACAATGCCACTGTACAGTGCGGATCAGGAGAAGTTATTCAAATCGGAGAGAGCTTCTATGGACGGAAGACCCCTCACTACTGTGTATCGGAGACTCCTCTCCAGTACGATACAGATGAAGGCTGTAGCTGGATCAGTGTCAGAGATGAAGTAGCAGGTAGTATCTTATGGCATTGCTTGTCAGAAGCATAGAGTATGTGCCAAAGTTCCTGGTCCCTAAAATACTTTAGTTTGTATTTCAGTAGAGTTAGTGAATGGGAAAGTGGATTATTGCTAAAATGAAGGGAATCAGAGAGAACTTCTGATGTAGGAGGTTCCCAGAAGAGGCTGGATGGAAAGGAGGGACTTTGCGAGGAGCAAAGATTCAGAGGAGAGTGGGAGCAAGTGGAGAATTAGGGCGTTTCTCTCACTGTGTGAAGAAAATATGTGGCCACGCTGATTCCCTGATGAACTCAATGGGATACCCTAGGTTTGACAGAGATGGAAGAGAACACATCCATACAAACCTAACTCCAAACCAGGAAGGGCGAAAAGGCTGGCACCCACGGGGACAGGAGGGATCTGCTGCTGCCTGCTGTGTGTTGAGTACCCAGCTTGCTGCACCTACGTGGCTCTGCTGCCTGCCAGACTGAACAGTGGCTATGGCCTGTCTCTATGGTGATTCTTTGGGCTTCTAGCCAAAATGAAACAAAACACGTAACTTGGGGGTTTTAGCCACTTTAACTCAGCTTTTTTCCAGTAAAGTGGAATGGTGCTAAGAAATACCAGGCAATAAGCAACACAAGTCAAAGTGACGTGGGAGTTTGTCTAGACATCAGGCACCTGGTGTTGCTCCCTCTCTCCTTGTTTTCCCTCTAATCATCTCTCATCCGAGCTGTTACGACAGTCAAAGACAAAACCCACTGGTTCATATAAAATGGTCCTTCTTTCCAGGCCAGTGTCACGGTCTCCAGGCCTGCCAGGTGGCAGCAGATGGCACTTTCTTTGGAGATCCTTGTCCAGCTTCTGGAAGCTATTTGTCTATTCAATACCACTGCAAGGAAGGTAAGTGGGAGGGGGCTGTCAACACCAAAAGCCTGTTCTGCTCTTTGCTGCAACACTGTGAGCATTGATATTTATCTTAAAAATCACTGCTCCATCCTCAGTGAAAAACCTGGAAGAGCAGTGACCACTAAAAATAGGGACAAAAATGTAGCTTCCCTGTCCTGAGGGGTTTTGGTAGGATACAAAGCTAGGAAATTCAATCACATAAAACACACTTAGATGAAATTATGTTCCAAAAGAATCTTGAACCAGTAGGTATGGGAAAGAATCAGCTCCCTGTTGCACCACTAATGCACTCAAACTAGCGTCAGTATCAACTCTGTTTTGGAGAAGGCCTGCTTTCAATAGACGACAATTATTTGAATGATGCAAGAAATGTAGACAGACGATGGCATTGAATTCTGTCATTATGTTTTACAGGTCTGCAGCTGGTTGTAACAGATACGTGCTTTGTCTTTGAAAATGTCATGGTCAGTTTGAACTGGCTGCTCTCTCCATACTCTGGCAACCTTTCCTGTATCATTAGCACTGGAGATGGCCACACTGTTGATCCTTACTACCCTCTAACGTAAGATACATCCTTCATGTATCATCAGATAACCAGTCAGTTTCACTGCTTGCATTTTATTGAATGCTCCAAGTCTCTTAAATGAGATGTTAAACATTAAGTTGATTAATAATAGATCATACTTGGATTCTGCAGAAACTTGTTTTGAAATTAATACACAATTTTTTGTCAAGCTGCCAACCACAATCTTTCTTCTGCTTATGATGACAAGTGATTCCTACTTCTTACTAAGAGAATTTATTCCCGAACCCAAGACAGAAAATTACTGAAAACATATCAGTAACTGCAAAAAAACCAGGCAAGCATTACCTTCTTAAGTTTAAAGAGTATTTTTTAATAACATTTAAAATAATACAACAGCTGGAGTTTTTCTTTTGCTTTAGTTGCATAAAAATTGTGTCTTTTCAAGATGAAACATCTTTCTGCTGGATTTAAAAATCAGGTTTTGTCCTACTTCTAGGAATGACAGGCAGAGAATGGCTCTAGAAATTTATTCATTTACTGATGGAATCCTTCTTGAGTCAACCAGAAAAGTAGGAGTAGAAGAATGAAACCCAAAAAGCAGTAACGTACTAGAAACAGTAAACATTCTTTCAGAGCTACAGACACAGGCCTGTAGCTGTAAAGAACTTGAAAAAAATTCTTTGATAGTGCGCTTTTAAGTAAGATACATTTGCTGGCTGTAAGCAGAGGCTTGCTCTTTTTGTGGGAAGCCCTTTTACTTCACCTACTAAATGGCTCACGGTCATGCTCATCTGTTTTCTGTGTCCAGTTTGGTACATACTCTTACAGGAATTGCCTCTACTGGTCTGATCTTGTCATTGGCATGTTTTTGAAATCTGGTTAGAATGAAACCTTTGTCTTCATTAAAACTGCTAATGAAAAATAAGTGTTATCAAGGATGATATATCCTGATCTTTGTCTGCATTTGCTAGGTGGTACCATGATAAGAACAGAAAGAGTTCAGAGACAACAGTGTCAGGAATATCACTTATTTGCTTTCCATGGTGCATGTCATTCAAGAAGGGTATCTTTAGGTTCTTTTCATCATTTTGCTGTGCTTGTTAGTAATAACAGCAACTACCACAGATATCTTCATATCCATTCATCTCTTATTGCTATCATGACCAGAGCTGCACCAGACCCAGGAGTCAAGAAGAGACATTTTTGCTAGCGTGGGCAAGTACAGAAGCAGCTGCACATTAAAAAAAATAGAGCAAGGGAGTGCTCTGACAAAATGCTGAGGAGCCTCAGCTTCCACTGATATATCTAGGAGAAGGTAAATCAGGAATAAAATAAAGAATAGAGAATTAAGGTCACTGTTACATGTTCTAATATGCACAGTCACATGTCTGTGCTCAGAGCCAACGAGTCACAAACCAGATCTAATGCCACATGCTATTGAACTGTAATCTACCTACTTTACAGCAAAATGTATCCACCCATATAGGTACGCTTTGAGAATGACCACCCCTGATATACAACCTTAATGACGCTGTAGCTGGAACAAAGGAACAATCTCCAACCCTAAAAAGTCTCTGTAAATAAATGAGGGATTACAGCGATTGCAGGAGAGCTGAGTCAGGTCAGAAATCTGGGAACTGTGACCACTGTTCCCACGTAAGGCTAAGGATTTCCCAGGACAGTCTTCCACAACAAGTAGCTGTTCTCTTTCTATTCTAGACTGGTCAGCAACGTCACATACAGATATTCAACTCCTGGAGTGTTTACTGTTTTTGTGGAATGCACCACCAGTGAATGGCACGTGATGGCACAGAAGAGGGTGACTGTACAGGATAAGGAGGATCAACTAAGCATTACCGGGTGCTATAGCCAGTATGAATCTGGGAACAGCTCTCACTGCCGTACACTGTATGGGGAGTTGTTGTGGATTCAAGTTGAACTCAATGGAGGTGACGGTAATTACTTTTCGTGATTTAAATGGTAGGCTAAATATTATGCCACCCATGCGATAGAAGCAGGATTTTCATTATGCAAAACGAGTCACCTTTTTAGTGAATGCTTTCCCTCTAACTGTTGCATTGCTGCAATTGAACGCTCTCAGCTCTATTGGAGGGGGTCTTTCTCAGAGCTATTACACCAAAACCAAGTATAAACCCTTTTTCCCTCTACACAAAGCTGACAAAGCATGAGCATAACTTTAGTCACACAAATCCACATGAAGCCAGTAAGAATATCTCCATATTTAAAGTTAGGAATCCACAGAAATGCTTCTCGGAGTGAGGGTAAAAGGATCCTGTGCTGAGCTGGTCACGTTTGCTGGCGTACATTTCATTTTTTCTTCAAGTTCCTGGAATCTACATATATCCTTAAAAAATAAACTTCAGTAGTGTATGTTTGAATTCTCTTGACTATCCTAACAGTCCCAGCAGAAAACACACGATAGATAGACTACCATAGGGAATCTAAAGGGGCACAAAACCACCTTGAGTGACTTTACTAAAAATGACTGCATTGCTACAGTGTTCTTATGACTCCTTTATACATACCCAAATGCTGCACAGAGCCACTAGATTTGGATGGGCTATTACACAAGCTGTGAGAAATTTTGAACTGTCTTTTTGCAGGCAACGGAGTGACCTACATTATATTAGCAGATAATGTGACACTCACTGAATCCAGTGCAAAGGAAGGAATCGCTCCTCACAATCTGACACTCAACAGTGCCTCTCAGGAGCTGCTGGGCCCAGGGATACATCAGCTGGAAATCCGAGCATCCAGCAACACAACTGCATTGGAGATCTCTGAGCGTATTGCTGTTCACTTCATTGAGCCAGTATCTGGTCTTCAGGCTGCACTAGCTTCTCACACCCTGCACCTGGGGGAGAATTTGGAGGTGAATGTCTCTGTGTCTCATGGTGCCCCAGATCAGCTGAAGTTTGAGGTGACTGGATGTAATGAAACTCACTCTCATAAAGAAGATGGTCCTCATGGGGAACCTCGAACATACATCATCCCCGTGCACTCTGAAGGTACAGCGTGCTGACATCTGTATTTCCAAGACACAGCTGAGTAGAGGAGTTCACATACAGTCACAGCATCTTGGGGTAGGGGACAATTACAGGTGAATTGGGTAGCTTTTCTAACTGCTCAGACTGGGTCTGCAGAACACTATGAGCAGCACAGTCTCATTGACTTGTAAGGGAGCTAAAAAAAATTAACTGGCAAATGAGTGTCCATATGGAGACGGAAAGCAAGGCTCCACCTGATCTTTGCAATAGAAAAGACATAGTGAACCAGGGTTTAATTTTCATGACACAAACTGATTCAAGTACAAATGATCACATTTTCCTGAATCACAAAGTGTTTTCCTACTGTTTGTTCATATGTATAACTTTTCAAGTTTACAATCCTCTGCATTTTACACTGCAGTAATTAATAATCTGAGTTCTCAGTAGAGATGACAAAGAAAAGGAAAGCTTCTCTGTGCATTGGTGTCCAACATGTAGTTTTTGTTGGACTTACTTATGAAAAAGTTTTTTTAGTAATTTTTTCTTTCCATTATTAAGAAATCAAAGCCTTTAAAATGTAGGTTAGGGAGACTGCCCTTAAGAGTTAATTCAGTGGCAGAAGATAAAAAAGTTTCCTCCTTTAATGAACTATACAAATCCCATGCCAAAGCAAGAACACTACAAGCTAATTATGATTTCATTTTATGTTTTAAAATTATTAAATATTACAAGTTTTATTGAGTCTCCCTACACCCATTTGAACATCCCTTCCTTTCAGGCAGAAATTTTCAAACAAGACATCTGCTCTCTCAAGATGCATAAACTCATTTGGCCTCCAGTATTTGCACACCTCTAGTTCCCTGTGTGGTAATACCATAGCCAGCTGACAAAGAACAGCATTGCAAGCGCTAGAATAAAGACAGCTGAGTTATTAAAAAGCTAAGATAAAGGGGAAGACCATTCCTTGAAAAGCCTTTCAGCAGTGGAAAGTCATCAGAAAAAAACAAAGCTCTTAAAGAAATTAATAGGATTTTCTGTATGAATTAGATTTTAGACCACAAATAAGATGGACTGGTCCCACTGGTATTCTTAACTGGCCATTTGTCTTCTCTAGGTACTTTCCTAGTGAAAGTGGTGGCCATGAATGCCTTCTCAAACATGAGTCTGGATCTTGGGTTCATCACTGTGTTGGCAAACAGTTCTCACAAAAAAGGTAACTGCATTAATCTGCCAGTGCTGGTTTTGACCACATAAGTGTCTTTTTGCAATCACAGCATTTCACACAGTGTTTATGATTTGTATCTAGTAATTGCTTTCATTCCAGCAACTGTGCTGTAAACTTTTGTGAAGGCTTATTCCTGATGAAGGCAGAGTCCCTGGCTTTCAAGTAGTCATAAAATAGTATCATTCTGTATATGTTACACATTGCACATTTGCTATTTGTCCTAGAAATAATTAGTGAAGTTTATGGCTCAGGACATAGCTCTGAAACCAGGAAATAATTGCATCACAGCAGTATCATAAATTGTTGTCAGTAAATGCTTCTAGATGGCTCATCATTACATTTACAAAATCAGATTATACCAGGAATAAAGTGACTTTAGTACTAATCCTATGAAGCCTTTTCCAGTGCTTTCCCTTAATTTTTCTTTGGACATCGATGAAACTCCATCACCTTCCATGAACTAATTTTAATTTCCTGTAATCATAGAATGGTTTGGGTTGGAAGGGACGTTAAAGACCATCTAGCCCCACCCCCTGCCATGGGCAGGGACACCCACCACCAGCCCAGGTTGCTCCAAGCCCCGTCCAGCCTGGCCTGGGACACTGCCAGGGATGGGACACCCACAGCTGCTCCGGGCAACTTTGTTCCACTGTTTTGTCACCTTCACAGTAAAGAATTTCTTCCTACTGTGTAATCTAAATCTGTCCTCTTTACAGCTTAGAGCCACCCTGCCTTGTCCTATCACTACATGCCCTTGTAAAAAGTCCCTCTCCAGCTTTCCTGCAGGCCACCTTTATATACTAGAAGGCTGCTATAAGGTCTCCTTGGAGCCTTCTCCAGGCTAAACAACCCCAGCTCTCTCAGCCCATCTTCATCATGTTTGAAGAATCAGGATCACCTCCTTTGTAGGATGTGACTAGCTTGTTACAATTTCAGTCTGTTACAGCCCTATCTGTCAGACTGTTGGTAGCTAAACCCTGTGTATTTGAGTCATATTCACTGAGCATCTCCAAAAGCTCTACAGGTAGCACTAAAATATTCTGCTTTGTTTTGTATTAAACAGATTCTGCTAAGGAAGAAGGCAGCTCCAAAACAAATACCCAAAAGACAAATGTAAGTATTATTTAAGGAACTTCCTTTAAAATTTAAATGCTTAGAAATGTTTCTTACCAGTAAAAGTGCTGCATGAGATATTGAAAAGAAGTATTTGTAGCATACTAGATTATGGACTAGATTTTCTGTGACCCATATGGTTTAACATAAAACATACACCAAAAGTCTCTGAGACAAATGTGTTTACAAGCATTCAATCTACGATTCATAAAAGGCCTGCAAGTAACAATTTCACGATTAGAGAAAATTAAGTTTTCACAGTGATTCAGTTTTGGAAGTTGAAATGTGCTTTGATGAATTTTTATTTTATCTACTTGACTCATGCAAAACTCTCTGAGGGGCTATCCTCCAAGCAGAGTTTATTATATTTTTGTATTGTTTCTACATGTTTTCTGCTCCTGTATTGGAATATTTAAGTTACTTTGCAAAGAAGACATTTCCAGTTTACCATAAACTGGGAAACTAATGATACACCAATTGCTAGCAACTGCATAAATTTAAATAATAAAATTGCCAGGTAGAATATTTTATTATCAACTTAGAGGTCTAGTTTTTAACTGTAACACTAGCAGATAGATGTCTGCTATAGGAGACGTGCTGCTTCACAAGAAGGCATCATGCTTTACAGATTGCCTGTGAGAATATATTGCATCAAAGGAATAGAAATTTAATTCAAAACTAAGTTTATCACAGTTTGTTGCACAGTGAGACAAATTCAGTGTGGTGGTTTGACCCTGGCTGAATGCCGGGTACCCACCAAAGCCTGCCTCACCGTGGGCTTCACCAGGGGCTGCCATAGAATCTCTGGGCACCTGGAGCCCCTCCTGCCCTGGCCTGGGGGGCTGCAGAGATGTTGCTCTTACATATCCTCACTCCTCACTCTGTGCTTCTGCTGGCACAGATTATTTTTTTCCCCCCTTCTTAAATACGTATCACAGAGGCACTACCACCGTTGCTGATGGGCTCTGCCCTGGCCAGCAGCAGGCCCATGTCGGAGCGAGCTGGCATTGGCTCCATCGGACATGGGGGAAGCTTCTGGCAGCTTCTCACACAAACCACCTCTGTAGCCCCCCCCCGCCACCAAACCCTTGCCATGCAGACCCACTACATTCAGCTACTGCCTCCTTCTCTTTACCTATAGCCATAATGTATCCACTTCAAATAAAAAAGGCATGTATTAAAAGGTGTACTGGAGGACAAATGATTGTTCAAGGGTTAAAAGTCTTGGTCCAGAAGTGGAAAATTAGTATGAACTAGTTTCCTAAATACCTGCATTAGTTTTGAAAAGGGGAGTTGTGCTCCTAAGCCACTCCCACGTTTGGAAGTATTTTGCCACAAATTTCTCTGTGCCATCCGCTTCTATTCCCATAGCTTCTAGTTCCATGCAACCACTGATCAGGGAGATAGTTTAAACTGAGCTGCACACAGTGACTTGGGGTCTAAAATTTCAGACCTTTTTCATTATAAAGAAGCAAGATACATAGGTGTTTGTACATGCTCCTGTCCTGACTGATACATTTACTTATTATTTAGGATCACAAAAGAAAATACAAAATATATATTAAACCAAGTCGCCACGTGGATCCTTTCACAACTGTTACGCTTGGCTGGTCAGACAACAACAATAATTCCAGTTTTCTCTGGTCCTGTGGTATGTGCATTTCCTCAACTTTTCCCACCAAATTCTATTTGGTGAGCAACAAGCTCACTGTCATGTCAGATCAAGTGGTGAAAATCTGACTAAAGATGGTTTACTCTCTGGCTTTAAGGTTTGCCATTCACTGTACATGAAGAATGTCCTTCTACCTTACCCTGGTTTTAACACCAAACTAATTATGGTATACAATATGGCATAGTACTCAGTTTTGTCTTTTCCCAAATGTTTCAATTTTTCAAGATCTACCTGTCCTAAGCCCTCTCACCCTCGCAGCCAAGAACTAATCCCAAGTGACTTACCTAGTTAGGCATTTGAAAGGTACATGTGTCTCAATAAAACAGCAATAATTAGGATTAAATGTGATGCAAAACATTTGTGGCTGAAAACTAGATTGAGATTCAGGACATCTGTGTTCTATCCCCATATTTATCCCTGACCTCATATATTACTTTGAAAAAGCCAATCTCCACTCTGAACTCTGATTACCCACTCTTTAAACTGGGTTCAGGAAACTTGTCAGCTCTGTAAAGTTCTTTGAAATCTACGGCAGTAAATTCCTTTATAAGAGACATGGGATGTTACGAATATCCTAATTATAAAGGAAATGTTTGTGCAGGAGCTTGCTGGCCAGCGTGGAAAGAATGTGTGCAGCAACAGACAATCCTAACCAACCAAAGTGAAGTGCAAATCCCACCTTCCTGCCTTCCTCCTCCAAAGTCAGCAGTGACTGTCAGGGTTACAGTCCGAAACCATGGCAATGAAGAGAGGCAGGATGAGCAATGTCTCTATGTGACTGCAAAACAAGAACTGCAACTGGAAATCAGGTCTGTTTTTAAACCCTAGTATTCACTGGTTGATGTTATTACTGCACACACATAGTCGAAGGCCACAGTTACTAATAATAATTATAATAAAGTGATAACATACTTATAACTGTAAATCTATTTATACCTTACCATCATAGGAATTACAGACAAAATGGGCCTTGCTGCATTTTCCAGTCCACATTTCTGAACATAATCCTTTTATAAACTCAATAATATTCTTCCCAAGGCCATTTAGGGTTTTTGACCCCATTACATCTTTTCAATGTTGGAGATTTCCATACACAAACCTGTACCTTACAAAACTGTAAGATATGTCCGAAACTTCTACTAGACACCCAGATACACATTATCACCTTAAAACACCCGCTCTTCAAAACTCCAGTGCCTCATTAAAGAGCAGTGGCATTTCAATGATCTATTAATATAATAATTTCAGGAGCTTAAATAGAAGCAGGCTTCATTTGACAGCCTGAATCAGTTTTGCAACATAAAAAGTTTGCAGGTTCTGGGCCTCAGTCATGTTGAAAATGGAGATGAAGGTTCCTAAATCTCTTGCTTTAAAATTAAGTATTTCACTGCTTGTGGGTCATGTGTCACCTGTCTCATTTTGCAGGGCTTTGCAGATTTTCGTCAAAAGACAGTAAAACAATCAACATCAAGGACTATGACATCTCGTACAGTTACTACCTGTAGCTACCCTCTTAATTCCTTACAGGTGTGAGGCAAACTGCAAGCCAGTGAATGCTAGTGGTGAAGTTGTTTTGAGTGTCTCTGGACAGAAGGACTCCCAGACCATATATTACAGCTGGTATTTAGATAACACATTCCAAACCAAGGTGAGAGCATCGGATTCATCAGAAAAACAGCACACACAAAAATAAACATCCATCTCGAGGGCAAGCCACGTGGCCTCAGAGTGACACTTTGTCAAATAAACACTTTGAAAATAATAGTGAAGACCAAGACAAAGGGGTGCCTGGTTTGGGAGGGGTTATAATGAAGGGCACCAAACTGCCAACCTGCTCCTGATAAATCACAACAGAAATCAAAGCAAAGAGCCTCTACAGTCATGTTGTCTTTTCTGTCTGATTTTTTCCAGTCTACAGCCCTCCCTCTAGCCTGTGGCCTGACTGGTTTCCGGCAGAACTCTTTGGAATTGCTTCAAAGCAACACATCCATGTTGAAAATGAACAGCTCCTTCTTGCAATCACAGGGAGAAGCTTTTCAGATTAAAGTAACAGGTAGGGGCAAGCAGGGTTTTTCAGACTCCTTGAAGATAGTCTCTGCCATCGTGACATCACACTGATGTTACACACACATAGCCTCACTGACAAATATGAAGTTACGTTAGACCACAAGTTGAGATCTGTTACTTTACATGTGTGTTCTTTAAAATAATTAAGAGCTAAGTTTGTTCTGGGCTGTTGCACAGCAGGAATAATTCAGTTACCTTACTCTAGGCTGTTAATAACTTTGTTAAGGCTCATCTGAAATGAAGTTATGCTAAATGCTTGATCAAATAATACAGCTTTGTTTTATAGCGTGAACACTACCATGTTTTTAATAGTTCTCCTCTTATGGCTTGTTCAGTAGCAGGATTTCACTTCTGATTTAGGCCCAGACTGATGTTTCTGGTGCCTGAGCAAACAGCATCATTGTTACGTAGATAAAATTAATGTCTGAAGATCAGTGCTGCCAGGGCAGGATTACTGCTGACGTTCTGCTCTCTCCACTCCCAGCAATGACTCAGTGTAGCTACGGGGAGGAGACATACCTTGTCAGCACCGTGCCTCCACCCGAGATCCCCCGTTGTGCTGTGTCTCCCGAGCAGGGATCCGTGCTCGCCACGTTCGCGGTCTCCTGCAGCACTCCTTGCTTGGCAGATTCATGCCAATCCAGTCACAACAGGCAGCTCACGTACTGCTTCTATGTGAACTCCAGTAAGTCCTGAGGTGAACTGTTTGGCTAACTGCTTCTCAGTGCTTCTAGCAAGCACTGTTACTGCTAAGGCACAACCCGTTCTGCTCCCCAGGGAGACTAAAAAGTCAATCAGGCCTGCACCGGGCAAGCCCAGAGTCCCCTGTTCTTAGAGAATAGGAGGTGTCTGTGTGATGCAGGTAGGTGACCCCCTCTTTCTTGTTTCAGATTCTCTGCTGGACTGTGGCCCGGATCCTGAACTCTTCCCAGTTTATCTTCCACTCGGGGAAGAGGAAAATAATTTCATTTTACATATGACAATTACTGTTAGCAACAACTTTGGTGATACAGTTCAAACTAATGCTTCTGTGAAGGTACACAGTAGAATTACTTTCTTTCAAAAACTCTCAAGATGATGCCTAACCCACAATTCACTTTTGGAGCTTCTTCCTGTTTTATATGTATTACTTCCTTCTGAATGTGCCATAATCACAATTTTCCTATCTAAGAGAAACTATTTTCTGTGGACTCAAGGTAGTCAAAAGAATTTTTCACTATCCTTTTTCTAAGGCAGAAGTTTAAAAGATGATCTATTTGGACATTGGGAAGCATAAGCTGTATTTAGTTAGTCTGGAGTTCCTCTGTGTAAGCCCCAGAAAACTCCTGCTTCTGCCCCACTGCTCCAGTAAGGAGATCCTTATCTACTAAAAATAAACCAATAAAAACTAGGAACACAAAGTTTTCTGTCCCACTCTAGCTAGGCTGTCAATAAGATGATCGTGGAAGCCGTTCAAAGATAATTATAACAGTGTTGGCAATGTTAAGCATATCTGATTTCTTCATCAGGTTGGACGTGCAGATATGATCGATGGGAACCTGACCCTGCCAGCTATTGTATCCGAGAAAGCAAACACTATCCTAAAAGACGGGAACAGCAGCATGAGTCTCTTCCAGCTGTATAAGTCAGTGACATCTGTCCTTAATCAGGAGACCCAAGAGGAAAGCTTAAACGTATCTTTACAGATGAACATGCGAAAAGAGGTCAGCCAGACACATGTTGTCTTTCAGTACAATGCAATATAATGGAGCCTTCATATTCTTTGACAGCTCCCAAGTAATAAAAAGCTCATATATCACCACCTGGGATCAATGGAGGTTTCAAGTTTCTAGCATCTGTCTCAGTGTTTGGCACAGGTTTCAGCTATTTTTCACTATTTGCCCACATAAATAATTTGTTTTGTCATCCATCAGTAAAATAATACATTCTCAATTGTTATTACATTACTTTAAACTAATTTGGACAGTGGTTTGAAACTTTAAATTAATCTGATTTTCCACAATTTAAGTATTAATAAAATGGCCTCTCCTGTGGGTAAATACCTAAATTTCCCAAAAAGTACTAGATGGCAGATAATTTTAGTTTGTTCATTTCAGCTACCACCTTAGGTTTCAGTTACAAGCTTTTATTTGTACACTGCTTTGAGTGTCTTGAGTGCCTCCGATGAAAAGATCTAGAGAAATGCAATGTATCCTTCAATTATGATTCATTATTTGAGTAACATCAGTCATACAGGGCTCTACTTTCTCTGGAAATGGCATTTATACAGTAATTCACGTACATTAGTACAAATTCTCACAAGTAACTCTCCTTGCAATTAATGGCTGTTAAGTGTATAAATTGTCTCTGCTGGGAGGTAACATAAAAGTCATGATTATACAGTTACTAAGGCAAGTGGCATCTTGTCAGTAGACCTAGTATCAGTTCAAATGATCCCTCTTGTGGAGTCTTACTCTACCACATAATTTACAGCAAACCTGGCTGCCAATATACAGCACTACTTGCACAGTTCTAATTAGCATGTTATTCCTTTGCCTAATTATCCCTTTTCATCCCAAGCTCCGAGGGCTGATGCTGACAACTCTCTCTGTTGTTAACGTAACATCAATGCAGACTGCTCTTAAAATGTCAGAAGTATTGCAAGAAATCACTTACAGGAGTGAAGAGCTGTCTGTCTCGGCACAGGTAAGAAGCAATTTAACAGTATAGACTCTATTGCACCCCACTGACCTTGTAAGAGCTTCAGTGCTTTACAGTTATCTGTTCTTACCCGTTTTTTCACTGTACCAGCATCTGTATTTTGACCAGAAGGGAACACGTTTTGCTGTTTAGAGTAAGAGAAGCTGGAGTCACAGATAATGTTTCAGCAACCTCTACAATCCGGGCTATGACCATATGGCCCGTTACTTTTTATGAAACATTTTAAAGAGAGAAACTTTAACTTTTAGTCAGAGGCATGTTTGGATGCATGTTTTATCTTGTAAAACGCTCTTAGAATCCTGAAGAAAAACTGTCCAGGAGGGTTTTTCTAGAATTGCCCAGATCCATTTGTCCATGATCCATGCACTGTTGCAAAATGCACACAGGCAAGCTGTCAGTGAGGCAGGAACATGTCAGCACCCACAGGAACTGGGCACAAATGTTCAGATTGGCCTCACAAACATATTTCTTGAATCTTATCTGGCAGCATGACATTATTAGTAGATGATGCTATTTATGCATAAGGAGTGAGCACATGGGCGGACAGAACAAACTGTCACTGGGGAAGTTTCCCAAATATGCTGGCAATAAAAAGAGCTGTCCTGATTTCTGATGTATTATACAGTTGCAGCCAGACAATGGCTTGGGACCATTTCAGCAGTATGTGGTTAACTTTGGCAAAACAAGAGCATAGCTCAGATTCAGCACTCACCCTACAGTAAGGCTGCTAAGCATTTTCAGACTGTGGGAATAGATATGTCCACGCTTGCGATGAATTTGCTTGGTTCCCTCACTGTCCTGGGCTAAAAGTTGGCCAGTGCTTTCACAATCACAAAGCAATCACTGGCTGCATTTGGAAACTAAATAAAAATTGTAAAACATTCTCCTTTGGCACTTAGCACAGCACAAGGCCAAAGGTATTATTACTTGCTGGTAATCCAGCAGGGTCTGTGGAAACAAAGACTGAAATGCACATGCACTTGACAATATGCTGGTATTTATTGGACACACGACCCAAAATTATAACTTAATTTACTATATTACTGTACATCTAAACTGTATTCTTGCCCAGTGTTTGACAGAGAAGCTTGCTTTAGATGTTATTCATCTCATGGATTAAATCTGTAAAGCAGGCTGCATTTTTCAGGTCTGTATATCATCTAGTATATCATCTTTATTGGCATGTGATGTATTATCCCAGCACAAATAATTATAGTAAAAACAGCATTAGCCACAAACAGTCCCATGAGATTTCTCACATTGCAACACTCACTAAATGACACAAGCGTCACTTCTGTCATTTGTAGTCCCAACACATATAAACTTTTCACCTTGTTTTCCATGCAGGTGGAAGCTAGCAACACTCTAAAAGATGTCAGTGCTTCCTTGCTCACTGTAAACACAGAGGACAGCAGAGATGATCAGAAGCTAAAGGACACAGCCAACTATCTATTTAATGCAGTGAGCAATGTTCTTAAAGCTTCTGTAGAAATCAGAGCTGCGAACACTTCAGTGCCAGAGGCAGAACAGGTAATTTTGGTTTGGTCCAGTTTGTAGTGGACTGTGTGTGAACACTTGCTTGCTTTGGAAGGTTTTTAAGAAGCTTTAAAAGTTTTTTTAAATGTTCTGCTGCCGCTCCTGTTTTTAAATTGGCATTGGGTAGGGTTCATTGTGACACCATGATGGACTTGACTATCGAAGGAGACTTCTCCCCAGTTAGACCTGTTAGACTGAACATTCTGCTAATGAAGATGATTGAGGCCTCTTAAGATTTGTTACATTTAAAGCTGAGCAGGACAGAGCCCTAGAGAACACAGTGTATGCCCTCTAATGGATGACAAGCACACAGATTTTTTTTCAGATTTGATCCTATCAGCTCCTTTTTCCTCATAATTCAAGGAAGCCAGAAGTATTCAATATTCATTATTGGCTCTGCTACTTCAAAGCTGGAATCAGCTCTGGTTGCTGCTTACACTTTTTCAGAAAGCCCACTCTGATTTTCTATTCAAATTATGCAACATGTTTATTTTGTCCCGTCCTTTCCTATTTATATGTGCATTGTCACTGTTGCATTTGTGTGCTTCCTGGGCTGAACATGCTTTAACTTTCTTCACTGCAAGGGAGCAGGGGATGAAATAAATGTAACCTGAGAGAAAAGGTTATGAACTGCTCAAACTCCCCCAGGACAACACACTAATGACACGCAATTAATCCATAATTAGTCTTGCTTTTCCAAGTAACTAAAGTGGGCAGATAAAGGGCATTAATGTACAGAAGTGCATTAATATATTGCATCAAATTGATGGTATGTTTGTAGTGCTTCAAATTTCAATGTGTAGAAATTACAAATAATAGGCTATAAAAGCTGCAAGATATTTGCTGTCTGCAATGTTTTAATGAGAATTACAGAAATTGAATTGATAATTAGAAGAACTTTCTCTGAGATTAAGCAGCACATGAACAAGTTTGCCAGCTTTGTCAGACACTGAAAATTAGTACATCTTCCTAAAAGGAAGTAAAGGCAAATAATGTACAACTAGGTGATTCTGAGGAGCTTTGTTGCAAGTTTCCTCTAATCCTTTTCCAGAGTTCAGTGTCACAGCAGCTCCTAGATACAGTTGAGAACCTACAGAGTGCCCTTCTGTTTGGGAAAGAACCCGATGATGAACCAACAGTCCTTACCACTCCTTCTGCTACAATGTACATACACAGGTAACACTAACCCTGTCCTCCCACTTAGGCTCAGGGTAGTTAACCAAATTTGCCAGAAATACTCATTACATCGTCCTTAAAAGGAACCACCCAACTAAATATCATAGCATAATGACAACTTCAAGAGTGCAATGAGGCTGTCATTACAAACTGATAGTAAGAATAGCTTGGACTCCAATTAGCTTCAATAATGCCACCTTAGAAATTCTCATGCCACGTCTTCTTTGGCCAACACAGTGTTTACTACTGTTTCCTGGATGAGGCACTAGTCTCTTACCCTTGAAATTTTGTGGAAAACTCATGTCATGCCAGTTAAGCTTTTTTTTTTCTTTTCCAAGTTGCCAATAATGACATGTTATATAGAACTGTAACCAGCTTGGCAGAAGCAAATATAATCACAAGGAGCCTGATAAGCATTCTCCATTCCCTATAATCAATCCTAAATTGTTCCCCAAGAGCCTGGTTTTCATCCACATTTAACTGTGCATTCAAATCAAGAGCATGTTCATGCAGAAAGCAGGTAGATCTTTCGTCAAAGTACACTTAGTTGGGTACCACTGCCTATCCAGATACACCAATTCCCCCCCTTTTTTGATGATTCTATGGTAGCGTTATGTGGAGTACTATGTCAGGGACAGATTAATGTACTAAGTATTTACTGACAGAGTTAGGAACAGTTTTGCAACAAAGTTATACTCGTGAAGTGAGAAAGATTTTTCTCTAGATAAGAAGTCCATGCTATTGATGGGGTTTTTTTCTGGTCTGATTTTTTTTTCCCTGCCTGTTTCCTTTTATTCTGCTTTGCTTGTGTTCAACCCTAACTGGACAGATTACAAACAGAAACCATGGATGGCACATCCATTAACATCTCCAATTCCAGTTCTGCCAGCTTTACTCTGCCACCTGCTTCCTCTCTCAGTGTTTCAGGAGTTGATGATGAAACAGTGGATATAAGGGCAAGTAAACAGATTTTATCTGACTCAATCTGATATATAACTTACATTCTTGATCTAGTGCTTTTAGAATCTTTTCTCCTTTTACAAAGAATACACAAGAAAATGTGTATGCCAGCATCATGCCAAGAAAATAATTTGAAATATTTTTGGTCAAAGAAGCTTCCATTTATTTCAATTGCATAGGGTTGGTTCAGCCAGCTAAGGAGGACTGAATGCTTAAATTCCCCATCCCATCAACCCCTCATGTACGCTCTTGATTCATACTTGCATGTTGGTTAGAGAATGCAATGGAATGAATCAATACCTATAAATCTATTTGCTGTTTGTTTACATGCTCTGAGGAGGATGCAACAGCCCAGAGTCCACATCACTATTAAAATTTACCTGCAGCAGTCCTATCTCATCCCAGCTAGAAATAAATGAGTTTGAGGCACTCAGATGCTGCAGGAGACAAAAGGCTTGCGAATGTCCTGATGATAACACATCCCTCATCTGAATTAGGATGTGGTTTTGCTTTCCTCAAAACACTAGATTGCATATTACTGTTGTGCTTTTTATAATACATTTTCTAAAGGCCTCTCTGGTTGATTTGTCACTCCCAGGAAACCCCTACAATACCTGCAAAAAATGTATTTTTTTTCATTGTGTCTTTTCCAGCTCCCCTATAAAATGTCCAGAGCCCACCAAAACCAGTGGAAACGCATCCATCATTTTACCTGAGTATTAGGAGAGGTTCCTGAATCCTCTCATTGGACTGACGGCTCTAACATACTCTTCTGTGCATTGCTATCATAATAGAAACAGACTTCTGTTCCTAATTCCAAGAGGGGTGCCACAGCCTAACTTTGGTGGAGTTACTTTGAAAGAGACTTATGCAATTACATTTTGATATCCGGTGTCTAAAAGGCAAAAGGGTTACACAGAATGGAAACAATAAATATTGTTGTACACATACCATATTTCAGAATCAAAATGACTTCCAAGGTCTGTGTTTAACCTACCTTAGAGATAAGGCAGCTTCTTATTTAAATCTGCAAGGAGGCTTCTTTTAAGTCGAGTATTGTTTGGGTCTGAGCTCAAGCTTTCACTATTCAGCAATTTAGAGTGTGAATATAATGAAATATTGCCAATAGCTCGATTGTCTGATTGTTAACGTCTTGCTAATAGATGGTGAGCTTTGCCGTGAATCCCTTTTCCTCCAGTGACACCAATTTTGACATCAGTGGAACAGTGGGAGGTCTAAGTCTTACTGGTCTAGATGGCTTGACCATACCAGTCAGCAATCTCAAAGAGAACATTGAGGTAAACCCACTATTTTCTATCCCTCTCCCTCTTTTCCCATTTTTTCCTTCTTCCGTTAATGAACTGTCATTTATGTTATCATCTTCTGTGAGGTGACTGCAAATGGTGGTAGTGTTCATTGCATCATATAATGGGATCGTGGTGCCTGCATTTGTGATGGAGGGATATGTGTGATGTGGTGAATGACATAATAAATATTTGTCTTTTCTTTTCAGAGGTTAGCTAAAAGTATCAAGAAAAATACTTTGAAGCCGGTATTTTTGCTGGACATGCTTTCCCTGTGTTATGAAAAAATATTATCTACCATGTGGCTATATTGTGCTGATAGATAATAGAAGCAAGATGCTTTGCTGTATTTAAAACTATGTCTTTCTGTTTAAAAACAGATAATGTTACCAAGGCTTTCAGCAACTCAGGAAGATAAGATTCTGTTGAATCTGGGCAATTTTAGTACTTTCCAAGTTAATGTTACCTCAGAAAACACATCTATAGTGATCCACCTGGAATCTGAACATGACATTCCACTAATACTCTACTTAGGATACGGTTATCGCCCAAATGAAACTAACTATGATATGAAAACGCATCTGTTCTATAAGAAAACTACTGGAGGTAAGATAACTTGTTAGTGACTCACAAACTTGTGCATTCTGGGCTTGTGTTACCAAAACACTTTCACCACCCGTAGCAAGTGAAGTGCACTCAGTACGGGGAGTTCTCATGCACAACTTCACAGCACACGCATATATTTGCAGAATGAGCCGTGACCGTGAGTTCAGACATCTAACTGGAAAGAAACCTCTCAAACAAGTTTCAATCTGTCATGCTTCGAGGTTCCAAACTCTAGTATACAGTGTTCACTAACAGGAGCAAGGAGCGGGATGCTTTGAACAATGGGTTGCCAAGAATTATTTCATACCTGTTTCTTCAGTTTATTTAATGATACGCAATACAGCTGCATACTTCTGAATTAGCATTTATATATATATATATATATATATATATCTCCTGAAACTAAAATATTTATGTTCAAGGTGAGACAAACACCTGGGTTCTTAGCTCAGAAGAACTCTCTTTTGGAGAGGGAAGCTACTATTTCATGGTTTTACAAGACATGGGAATGGATTCCACAGTCTATGACAGGCTAACTATAGCTGTCACTTGCTTTGCATCCCGCTGTGTATTTTGGGATGAGCACCAGGGGAGCTGGAACAGCTATGGATGCCATGTAAGTAGAGTGAAACAAAACTTTGTATTATATACTTCAAAGCCAGCCCTTATAACTGCCATCTTGTAGTAAAATGATAGCACTGAACTCACACCATAAAACAAGATCATTCTGAGATGTTTTAATAAATTGAAGATTAGTCATAACAGACTAAGCTTCAAATGACATTTCCATTTCAGTTGCTTGGGATGGGCTTTTATGTAAGAAGAAATGGAAACATTCTGACAAGGCTGTATTATATAATAATGCCTGATTCTGGCTAGATATTAGAATGAATATTCCTTATTGGACCTTGAACAGTTCTTTTCTGTATAGCAGTTCTCCACAAGAATTTAGCAATCTCAGCACAGTCTTTTCATTTGCTTGGTAAGTTACCTAATACTTCGAAGCCAAATGTTTTTTCAGGAATTTTTTTCTGGTTTTCAGGTAGGACCAAAAACAAATCCTAGAAGCACACACTGCCTCTGTAACCATCTGACCTTCTTTGGGAGCTCCTTCTTTGTCATACCCAATGCCATAGATGTTAGCAAAACTACAGAGCTATTTCTTACATTTGTGGACAACCCTGTGGTGGTGACAACTGTAGGATGCATCTTTCTGATATATGTGCTTGTAGTTATTTGGGCTCGAAGGAAAGATATCCAGGATGATGCCAAAGTAAGTCTTCAGCTAATAAAGACTGAATGTATTTTAGGCTAATTCCCACTTTGCCTAGCCTGTTTTAATAGGAGTTCTTCAAGCAATCCTACTCCTTTCCCTGTAACTCTCTGTTTACTGATAAGTATATGCACTGTTCACAAGATGAAAAAGTCCTATCCATGGCTTTAAGGAATCCATACTTACAGAACAGCTCACGCGCTGCTTGTGTTGTGTCACTTTGCAGGTGAAAATCACAGTACTGGAAGACAATGACCCCTTTGCTCAGTATCGTTACCTTGTGACAGTTTTTACAGGACACCGCCGTGGGGCAGGCACAACCTCCAAGGTATCGATGGCACTGAGTGGTAAGACAATTTATGCACTCATTTAGGGAACTGGATGAATAACAGAGCACCTGAAGCTATTAAACAGGACAGCTCAAATGCAACGTCTAAGCCAGAAAGTCCTTAGATTTGATGAAAGCAGGAAGAGTATGCTAGAGGAACAATCATACATAGGATCAAGGTGTACAAGTCTTCTTTTTGCCATCTTATTCTCCAGGTGACTCTCACCCTCTATGGACTGGAAGGAGAGAGTGAGCCACACCATCTGACTGATCCTGATACATCAGTCTTCGAACGTGGAGGAGTGGATGTTTTTCTGCTCTGCACCTTCTTCCCTCTTGGGGAACTGCAGAGTATTAGATTGTGGCACGATAATTCAGGGGACAGTCCATCCTGGTAAGTGGAGATCTGGAGATCACGGGAAGCAAAGAACCACAAATATTATATTATAATGATAGCAGCTTTTCTAATATTTGAAAAATATCCTTTCTAAAGTGCTAGAAAGGAAAGGAGCGTTAATGTCTCATTTTTGCAGATCAATAGATCAAATCATAACCTACCCTGCAGGACCAGGAGTGCTTCCCATATCCTGTGCCCAGTGCAGGATGGGAAGTACTCTCTGCCTTAAAGTTTAGAAGAAGCCAAAGGCCAGAGTTTGACCTCCATAGTCAAATCAGGTTCTGAACTTCACACCACTCACATGTAATTGTGCCCTGTATGTTTCTCCAACAGGTATGTGAATCGAGTACTGGTCCATGATCTGGCATGGGATCATAAATGGTCCTTCCTCTGTAACTCATGGCTAGCCATTGATATTGGAGAGTGTGTCCTAGATAAAGTGTTCCCAGTAGCTACAGAACAGGACATGAAGCAGTTCAGGTACCTTCTATTTTATGGAATTTTTTACTCTTGATAGCAATCAGTCTGGAAAAGCAAGTACGCAAAACAGATCAAATCCCTAAACAAAAATGAAAACAAGGGAGGTCTTTCCATTGCCCTCACAGGGCTCTGAATAAGGAAAAGAGGAAGGATGGTTATGAAGTCTGATCATTACCCTAACAGTAATACCACACTGGAAATACTGGTGTTAAAGAAGAATAGCCTGACAAGACCTACAGAAACCCAAGTATTTTCTCTCATGTGTAACTCCCCTGACAATTTATATAGACACTGCTCATGGTTAGGTTTCCCTCCACGGTGTGGCCAGAAGGAAAGGACATAAGTAACTATGACCATTCCATGCAAATCAAGCCATGATACTTGGTATGTTCTCATAGTTACTACTTCTTCTGATAGGCCCTAGAAGTGTGAACAGGCCAGGACCCTGAACTCAGCTTTATTTATCCCTCTCCTTTTTAAGTATCCATTTGATTTCCCTCTCCTCCTTCCCAGCAATCTGTTTTTCATGAAGACCTCCAAAGGTTTCCAGGATGGGCACATCTGGTACTCGGTTTTCAGCCGCTCCCCACGCAGCTCCTTCACACGAGTCCAGCGTGTGTCATGTTGCTTCTCACTGCTTCTCTGCACCATGCTGACCAGCATCATGTTCTGGGGAGTGCCAAAGGATCCAGCCGAGCAGAAAATGGACTTGGGTAACCATCCTCACCATTGCTTGGGCAGGGAAATAGAGAGACAGCAGAATCTAGAAGCAGGACAGTTGAACAAATGGGCCTTTAGACAAAAAAGAGATCTGATGATTCCTGGGGTTATTTTTACTCCTCCCCTCTGTTTGATCTTGACAGGTAAGATCGAGTTTACGTGGCAGGAAGTGATGATTGGCTTTGAGAGCTCACTCCTCATGTTCCCCATCAACCTGCTCATTGTGCAGATCTTCAGGAACATACGATCCCGGCCAGCCACGCAGGGGAGAGAGAAGAAGCTGGGAAAGAATGGTCGAGTGTCCCCCAGCCTACCTCCCACCCCACAGGTCACCCAGGCTGTCTCACTCACTCCAGAGGCTGTGATAAAGGCAAGTCCCCGTGGCTACTTCCCAGTAGTACTGGCATGCACTGCCCTCTGCTGCCATGCACTGCCCGGCACCCCTGATTTCACAGCAGAAATCCCTGTCAGATACCCTTCAGCTTGTCTGAAGCCAAAAGCTAATTTGCACTGGTGGCAAGCACTCACCCACCCACATGGAATCCTCGACTTCATTAAGATCTGCCAATGTACATCCCAGCCTTTGCACAATTACGTGCAACCAAAATCACTGTGGCCAGTGACTAAAGCAAGGTTAAAGCAAACATTAAGGAAGACAGTGAAGATAAAAGGTCTCATAGATCCTGTCTTTCTCAGCTTAGGTCCTCAGGCAGGTAAACTGTATTTTCGAATCCTGTCTCGTTGAAATCTGCCTGTCACATCCAGCACTGTAGGATGTGCTATTCTTATTCATTCTGGAGATTTTAACAATTGGTGCAGCTCCCAGCCAGTGGTGCCTTCACATCACATCAGCTTAAGTCACTGCAGCCAGAGACACTGCTGTATTGCTGCTGTCTTTTCTAGGACATAAGAAGAATTGCCAACTCACTCTTTAAAGCCCTGCAGACTCCACCTCTCACTTCAGTATCAGATCTTGGAAAATCAGCTAACATCAACACATTTTTGGCATTGATCGAGGACATCGTCTGCCAGCAAAACACAGCTGGGCAAGAGTTTTATGATGACAGCAAGAAGGATGACCCTATAATTGTCACATTAGGTGCTATGGATATACAAGGTAAACAGCACAATGTGACATGCCTACTGAAACCTTTGTAGTGAAAATGATGGTAATGCTGGATGTGATAACCCAAGCTCTTCTTCCATTCTGACTCAAAGGCAATTACAGAATCACAGAATAGTTGAGGTCAGAATGGATCTCTGAAGATTGTCTAGTCTACCACCCTGCTTAGAGCAGGGTCACCTGGAGATATTGAATATCTCCAATATTCAATAGAGATGATGGAGTCTCCACAAATCCTCTGAGCAAGCCATTCCAGTGTCCAACAGCTTTCACAATACAGAATTTTTTCCTAATGTTTAGACAGAATTCCCGTGTTTTAATTTGTGCCCCTTGTCTGTTGTCCTTTCACTGTGCACCACTGAGCACCCAACTGAATAAAGACACTATGAAGTCTCTACTTCGTATGCTGTAGAACGAAATGTTCGCTACCAGCCTGGCTTGGGAGCAGGATCAGTATCTCATAGCATAAAGACCCACAAATATCAGTTGTTTCACAGTCTTTTTGCCCTGTCCTTTTTTTCTTCTTGGCCTTGTGCCTTGTTCCTTTCAGTCTGACTCTTAACTTAGGCAATCATTTATTTTCAATTAAACAAGACCGTTTGAGTAAACAATCCCATTGATTTCATTAAGACTCACATTTGGCTTTTCAAATGAGTCTACCAAGTGACTAATTGCACAGGTAAACTATGAACAAATTAACACTTGATCTTATCTGACTTCTCTTTTAAGGTTTTAGGACCTCTGTTTAAGTAAGTTGCCTTCTGGCAACAATTCCAGCCCATTCCAACAGAAGAGCATTAAGCTCTAGTACTAAAGCTGTTTTTACATGTCCCTTCAAAAGTTACTCTACACTTTCATAATCTTGAGCTCCAGTTCTGCTACCCTTTGTACTGAACAATATTTTAATCTAGGAATAGCTATGCTGATTTTCTTTGAAAATTAATAATTATTTGCCTGCAGAAAAAACAAGGAGCCCAACTCCAGAGACGGGAATGAGTGAGCGACTGAAATACAGTGATTACAATCGCTGCTTGTACATTCAACTCCAGCATGTAGAGAAAGAGCTGGAACTACTGGGGCCCCATAAATTTCAGATGCCGCAGAGTTACACACAAGCTATTCATCAGGTTCAGCACATGAAGAACCTCCTGGAGAACCAGATCTGCTCATCAGCGTCCATCAGTAAGAGGTAACCTAGTTCTCATCTCGATCTAAGTAAATTCAGGTTGTGAATCAAAACTGGTCAGGATGACGAAGCCAAATTACTGCTTAATATGTGCTAGATAACCATTATTATAGTTGTAGAAACACGTTTTACTATTATACTGTTGTAGGAGCAACAAAGAAATCTCAATGCACTGTGAACCACACACAAAAGCAATTATGACCAATCATCGCCCGTTGGCATTTTTGCCTCCAAGATTGAATATTACAATACAATGCCACACCAAAGGGCTGAGATAATCACTGAGCTCCAAAGTATCAGAAGTCTCTTAAAATGTATGGATAAAGAGAAATTAATAAGCAGACAAAAATATTTCAGTGAAATATGATAATTAAGTTGGAAGTATTGAAAAAAATAGCACTAATTATATCTCTGGCCTTTATGGTGATCACAGGAGATGTTTCCAGCAATTAAAATGCACTCACAGTTTTATTTGTCAATATTTCTACCAGAGGTTCAATTATGTATGACTAAGGAGTAAATAAGTAAATAAGGAGTAAATAAATATTTGCTTTTATTTCAGCTGATCTCTGCACTTACTCATATTTTTGCTTACTGTACTTTTTGCTATCCATATATTCTACGTAACTGCATTAGTTCAAAGAACTTGGAATATTTTGATTGACATTTTAAATCATAAGATGTTGCTGTCCCTGCTTAACCCAAAGACTGTGATTTTGACTTTTCTGTTCCACTGCAGAGTGATTTTTTTCTCTTCTGATTGACTCCCAAGGTGGTCCCTTACTCCAAGCTTCTCCGGTGATGGCAAGAAAAGCTCTTCTTCCAAAGGGCTGCCCTGGTGGTTTGTGTTCATTGCCTGGTTCCTGGTTGCAGCCACCAGCAGCGTATCTGGGTTCTTTACCATGCTCTATGGGCTGCATTACGGCAAGGATAACTCCATCAAGTGGCTGATCTCCATGGCCATCTCCTTCTTGGAAAGTCTTTTCATCACACAGCCCTTAAAGGTGAGATCCTCAGCCAATATGAACTCATTTTACTATCATTTCAGGAAGACAATGTAATGTGTTCTAAAGAACCACAGGATTTAATATGTAAAATGAGAAGTCTCGGCCATAAAAACAAGAGCTAGCAGGTGGTTTACAGAGTTCTGTTGTCTTTTGCTGACCTTAACTTCATTAGTTTCATCTCCCTTGTTTTGCTAGGGTTTAATAGATGATGAGGTTGTCATGTGGCAAAATCAGTTTAGCTGGCTGGACTGTGCACTGTTCTCTTGTTTATGAGCTTCAGCTGCATGAGTTCAACAAAGCCAAAGCACAGCTGTTCTCCTGCAGTGCCTGGATCCAAAGGGATCCCGGTCAAAACCAGACTTCTTTATATGAAATGGGCATATGGTGAGTCTATAGCTAATTCTTTGCAGGTGCTGGGATTTGCTGCTTTTTTTGCCCTGGTTTTGAAGAAGGTAGAACATGAGGATGAAGAAGACACAGCTATCAATGGGCCTTTATCTGCACCAGGTAACTACCTGTGAAGTGAGAGATTATTAAAGAAAGTGAAGTGTTCTCCAAGCTTTTGGAGTGCTTTATGCACAAATGTGTGACTCAGCTCAACTGAGAACTTCACTGGTTATCTTTATATACCTGAATCCTAGCTGACAAGGTTAGCAGAAATCACTACATCCACAGGTGTTGTGACTATGTGTCTATCTATTAGCATTCCCATGATCAAGATGGAAGTGGAAACAAACCTAAATAACTCATTTTATGCCAGTTAGAGAACACATGAAGATGACTATATGTTTAGGTTGGATAAATCTGGCAGAACACTTAATGGAAAAGACCACAAGGTCAAAAAGATGTAGAAGAAGTAGTTCTGCATCCAAACACTAATACTTCCTTGTTTATCTTTTTACTGCTGCAAATAGATATACATGCACAATCTCCCCTAGCCCTGTTGCAAGATTGCCCCTGGAGGGGCAGTTACTGGAGGACCTATTTGCTGCCAGGATACTGGTATTTGACCCCTTCCTTCTCTCCACCCCTGGCTTGCCTACATCAGGAAAAATGATGTATTCTCCTATATTGATTCATACTAGATCAAGAATACAAGTGCATAGTCAATTACTTCTCAGTCCATCATCATTCAAGAAACATCTGGAAAAGAGTATGTGGCAAACTGATTGAAGCCATTATAATAGCAATTAATGAATCAGTGCTATTAGTATGCAGTAACCATGCTTAAATATTTTTATATCTCATGTCAGACATAAGAAAAATGAGATAGAAAAGGAGGCCTGTTTTAGCTCTGTGTAGCCATCTCGGTATTCATGGCATGGCTTGCAACAAAACCTGTAACCTAGTAAAAACAAACACAGGACCCAACACAAAATGCACTCCTGAGATGGGTAGATCTTTATCTGACAAACATTCGTAATACTCTCAAGGAAATTTCCCACCTCCTTTAAAATCTTACATGAAAGTTCTCAGTTTATATACTTTTCCACAACCACAATTACCTGTATTGCTCCCATAAGCCTGGATTAGATCAGATTGGCTTCTGCAATCACAATTATGCCTAAAAAAAGCTGACACTAGCAGACAGGAGTCCTAAGGCACAGCAAAGAATCCTGATCTGTAACTTCCTCCCTGATTAGCCTCAGGCCCTGAATACATCACCTCCTGAGATGCTCAGCCTAAAGAGACACACTTGGATTACACCTGGTCCTAAACCTAATACACTGTGTTTGTGAGCTCCCTTCCTCCCCACTGTTTGCTTTACTAATACTGATTAGATCTCATCCCCTGTCTTTCTAAAGGGAAAGCATTAAATAGAAATGTTTCCTTATAATGTCCAAAGAAACAAAAAGCAGGTCATAGACAATCTGTTAACTAATTCCAGGGCTCACTGCTCTCACTCACAGGTGATCCAAATCCTCTCTTTGGAGCCCGACGGGACAGTAGAAGCAATATTTACCGGCCACCTCCTGCAGCTGATGTGGAGAAAATGAAAGTCAGTTGCATCAAGGAGCAGAAAGCATTTGCCCTCATCAGAGAAATCCTAGGTATTATCCATATGTACATTATCTTGTTTTATTCAGTAGTGTTCCCAAGTATTTTTACATCAGTGCAAATGTTGTCATATCTTTAGCTTTCTGCCAGCCATGTGTGTGTAGAGACAGGCTGTTCAGTGGCAGTTGGAGCCAAAAGGGGGTGGCAATGTTAACTGGAGGTAAAAGTGTGGCTGAGGCTTGATTTTATGGTAAAGAAACACATAACATGCATGAGAGGTTAAAGAAAAGTTAGAGTACAAGAAGGAGGTCAACAGTTAAATAAATTGAAATCAAAAGAGCAGATGGATGATGCTTTTTATACCCCAGTTTTATTTCCTCTAAAAACAATGGAAAGAATTACCTCAACTCCCCTTGGAGCAAAGTTAAACCACTCATTTTATTTAGAGCTGTCATTACTATTCGTGTTCAGCCAGCTTTCCCGCTTATTTTCTCAACCACTTACTCCAAATGTGATATGCTTAAACTGCAGCGCAGTGAAGTAGCCTGTGTAAATTCATTAGCAGTGGTCAGTCGGAGCCTAGCAAAACATGTCCTTAACCTAATAAGTGATGACAACAGTAATCATTCGTGCAATCTATTTTGAACCGCAGTGTGAATTCTGAGCTCACATGTGCTGTTTCTTCTTGGTTTTTTTCTAGCCTATCTGGGGTTTTTATGGATGCTGTTACTAGTGGCCTATGGGCAGAGAGATCCCAATTCCTACTACTTAAACAAACACATTGAGAACAGCTTTACAGATGGATTTCATGATGTCTACAGTTATCGGGATTTTTTCACATGGGCAAACACTACCTTAGTCAAAAATCTTTATGGATCATATAAAGGTACAGAGTCACACTGTTTCATTTCAGCTTGTCAGATTCTGAAACATTATCTTTTATATGTATCTCTAACTTGCACATGCATATTTGAGTGGAGAAAGTGACTGTGAGTATATAAGGCTAGTATGGATTGTTATAATATGAATGCTAGTGGATAACAAAAACCCCACAGCCTGACCTCAAGTTTAATGTGCTCTGATATTTTCCTTATATTTAATATAATCAAAAGTTCTGCACTATAATGTTACATTTTTCACATTTTACATTACTCATTCCAGATATTCAGATCTATACCTCAATTTTACACGTTCAAAAGAACGGCAGATAGGTGGCACTATAAAGCTTTTCCATGGGACTGCTCTGTTTGCATTATGACTTAGGTCAATGCGAAGGCTAATTATGCAACGTCACCGTGTTTCTATCTAGCCATATCCACTAATAAATATTTTCCAACTCACATTTAAGAGTAAATACTGAAATACATTAGCAGAGTTGTTTATTGCACGTGACAGACTCTGACCAACTGTGGCCAAATGAACAATGCATACAGCTACATTGCCGTGTGACTTGAAGCAAGTCACTTTTCTCCTCCAGGCCTCAGTTTCCTTCTGTATAAAATACAGGTAGGTAGTGATAGTGAACTTTGTTATCTATAGATGTTATCTAAGAACTCAGCTCAAATCAACACAGGGGCTTAACTTTCATGACTATTTTGTTACAGTGTTTTTGAGAAAAGAATCTATAGCAAAATATTAATGCATCAGTGAATCATAAATGAAATTAATAAATACTATTAGTAGTTCTGTCATATGGCCAGTGCTGCTCTTTTGCATCTCCTGTTTAGGATTCATTACAGATGGCAATTCCAAGCTGGTGGGTAGTCCTCGAATTCGCCAAGTAAGAGTGAAAGGAGACACCTGCCCTATTTCTCCCAGACTCCAGCATGTAATTCAGGAATGCCATGCTCCATATTCCCTACAAACAGAAGATACGTCACTTTATGGGGAACACTGGAATACTTCAGTCTTTGACAACTCCTCTGACTTGAGCTCAGCATGGCAGTACCAGAGTCAGTCCAAACTGAGAGGGCAGCCCAGCTGGGGCAAACTTGCCATCTACAGGGGAGGGGGATACGTGATTCACCTGGGAACTGATCCTATGAACGCCTCCAGGTACCACTTATATCTTGTGAATTATCAGTGTATTTGCTGTGGTATCAGTGATGCTCTTCCCTCTACCCTATTTAAGATTCATTTCAGATTGCACCCCAAGTTTTCCTGCTGTGCATTGTGCCGAATATTGTAGATACTACTGTAGTGCCATCACTGTAGTTTATGTTCCTTTCATCTTGCTCCATGCTAGGTAACAACCAGCATCCAACATTAGAACCTTTTTCTCCTAACCCACATAAGGTTTAAGATCAGACACCTGAGGCATCTGGCCAATATCTGGCACCTGCTTCTCCAGAGGAGCCAAAAAGAAAATTACCACCTCAACTAACAGTACAGATATCCCCTGTACTCAGACTTGACAGACCAGATGTCCTCTTGAACATCTCACCTCTGATTTACTCTTTCTCTGTGATAATATCCAAACACTCCCATCCTTTGTGTGATACTGTCTCTTTCCAGTATGAGTTAGATCATTGGCTATACATTTTTTGGCAGAATTCTCCAGTACCTTTTCAACAACATCTGGCTAGACACCTTCACAAGAGCAGTGTTTGTTGAGTTTACAGTCTACAATGCCAACGTGAACCTGTTCTGCATTATAAGCCTGATGTTTGAAACCAATGCTTTAGGTACGAACCTTTTTTAAGTTACTAATTTCTGAAGACAGCAAGCAATGCACCTACACAGGGTAGATTTATATGCTGCCAATGTTAACCTAGTTCTTTATTCAGTAAACAGAAGTGTTTTATTAAATCAAATCATGAGAGAATCAATGCAAAATTTATAAAATGTAGCATCACAGCAATAAAAGACCATAACGGAATATCTTATGTTTGTTGATGCTGTGGTCATCTGCTGATGAAGAAAACAGGATACTGAAACTTCATCTACAGAACTGACACTACAGGAACAAGAAAAATGATGTTTCCTAATCATTTCAGCGAATCCATACAATTTTAAGACAAAATGTACAAATAATAGTCTGTCTTTTTTGTTCCAGAAGCCTTCTAATATATAGCTGTGTAATCACATAATACATAATCTGGATACAACAAAGAAAAGAGTGAAACTAAACTCTGGTTTGAAGGCCACAGAAAAACATTTAATCTGAGTAGCAGCCTCCCTCGGGTCTGCCCCAGTACTGGAAAACGCCCAAACCAGACCACAAAACCGAGCTCATTTTCTGTTTAGAATGAGATTCAGATTTACATCTCCAGGTCGTCCTGCTTCATTTCTGCATTTGTAGCCCAATCCAAACTCAGCCCTCCTGGGACTAGTGTCACACTATCATACAAGAGACCACTAGCACTCTAAAAGCTATTGGCTGTCTGAAATTCCTATTTGAGGAAAATTTCAAAGAACACTTACAACGCTAGTCACATAATTGAGTCTAAATCTTAGTTTGATCGTTAGATACAGTCTCACATTGATGTGAATGTGAATACTCAAGTCTTACTGGTGAACTGAGTTATTTGAATGAAAACAGGAATAACGTAATTAATACAGCACCGAAGTGAACATTGTTTGTTTTTCAGGGGCCTTCTTCACAAGTGCCGAGCTGCAAAGCATCCGGCTTTACCCATACACCAACAGTCTCCACATCTTTGTGGTCGCAGCAGAAGTAATATATTTCCTCTTTATTGTGTACTACATGATAGTACAGGTGAGGCCCAATGGAAAGTCTGGCTGACAGCATCATCTTGTGTCTGGTTTTGATTTCACTTACAAAAACTTTAGGACTGTGCTTGATTTCAGTAGTGCTGCTGCTGACTTGCACTAATGGAAGACTGAAACAGAGACCTGAACTGTATTAAACAATAGGAAGGTAACATTTTATTTGGCTGGAATGCTTCTTTTGAGAAAGATAATGAGAAATTAGTGCAAGATGTAGTTTTATCAAGGTGCAATAGTCTACTGTGGAGGGGATAGCTCTAATCTTTAGAGGTGTATTGTACAATACAGAGTCACGAGACTGAAACAGTAAAACTCCTCTTTTCACAGGGAAAACTGATGAAGACTCTGAGATGGAGATACTTCCACAGCAAATGGAACCTCCTGGAGATGGCCATTATACTGATTAGCTGGAGTGCCCTGTCAGTGTTTGTGAAACGGACGATCCTTGGGACCAGAGACATCAGCTACTACCAGGAACACAAAGAGGAGTAAGTGCTAATGATATTTAGTGCATCGTTTGTTGGTGCTACTTATGCAGAAAAAAATCTATTTTTCCTCTTCCCAGACATCAGCTTGTCTGTGCTAGATAATGCTACCCTTCATGGCTATATTCATGAAGCATGTAAGTATTTCAGGACTTACGTGTGCATCAGCAATAGGATTTTCTTCTGATACTGCTCTAATAAAATCCAGCAGACTCAAGCACCAAGTTCCCAAGCCTAGCTGATAGTTCTCTATCTGCATCACCTTCTTCTGAACGAACAAGCCTTTCTGCTACAGGACATCCATCCAGATTGTACATAATCTGCCTCATTCTTTGTTGTAAAAAGCCACTGGTTAGGGGACAACAATGGCTTATTTAATACAGAATAGAAAATGGTAACATCTGTTAAGAAACAGTCACACAGGAAAGAGGTGATAGAATCACTGGATGATTTAGGAAGGAAAGGACCTCTCCTTTGGTGTTAGATCAGATTGCTCAGGGCCTTGTTTGGTTGAATTTTGAGTATCTCCAAGGACAGAGGTTCCACAGCCTCCCTGGACCTCTGTTCCAACACTGGACCACTCCCACTATGGGGATAAAAAATGGTTTTTTTCTGTCCAGCTAGAATTCCTTTTGCTGCAGCTTGTGGCTGTTGTCTCTTGTCCCTTCATTGTGCACCTCCACGAAGTGTCTTACTACATCCACTCTATAACCACTGACAGCTGGAGACAGCAATTGGAGGCCTCCTTAGCTTTCTTTTCTCCAGACTGAACAAACTGAGCTCCCACATCCTTCTCTCGTATGTCCTGGACCTGGACTCCCAACCATCTCAGTGGCCCTTCACTGGACTCAGTGTCCTCCTTGCAGCAGGGAGCCCAAAACTGGACTCAATGTTCCAGGTACAGCCTCACAAATGCTGAATGAGAAGGAAGAGCAACACTTCCTTTAACCCAACAGCTACATGCTTGCTAACGCAGCGTCCAGATTATCATACAGGTAGGTATACGTCATGTGCTGTATTAGCATTCACTATTTATAAAAGCTTTTTGTGGTCACCTCTGTTGTAAACAAAATACTAAGTAAAAAAAATGTGCTACCCTTATAAAGGGTAAATGTAAGTATTACCAAGCTTTTTTCAGCTAACATTAAGACTGACTTGCCTCAGTCACAGATCACAGTCCTGACCTCCAATCTTTTGCTGCATTCCTTATGGTACCTTCTTATACAACTCGTTGGAAATTAGCTAGTCCTGTCACAGCTAGTGCATCCTGCTAGCTGCAGAGCACCAGCAACCCCATCCTCTCAACTACACATGCATAGAAGAACCTGTCTTCCTTTCTAAGAGTCAGAATTTGATAGTATGTTTGCATTAGCTGCCTTTAAACTGCGACTTGCTAAAAAAAAGCAGTGTTTGGGCTACAGCCTAGGCCCTCTCTCAGCTTTAGCTAATGCTGACATAAAAACTCCGCTATATACAACTGAGCTTTCTGCGTGTACGCAGCGGGAAGTACAAGCAGGAACATTCAAGCCGGAACTTGTTAGCTCTCCACTGAAAACAAGGACAGAGTGACTGGCTTTCCTAGCACACTCATTTATCCGCTTCAAAGGCTTCTGTGTGCACAGTCTATTACCTCTTTTCTTTTTTTCTGACAGCTGTGTAAGCTTTAACGAAACAGCAAGAGCAGATGCAGTTCTTGGCTACCTGATTGCGTTCCTAGTGCTTCTCTCCACAGTGAAACTGTGGCACCTCCTGAGGCTCAACCCTAAACTAAACATGATCACTTCAACTCTAAGGAGGGCATGGGGTGATATCTCTGGATTCATCACTGTTATTGCAATCATGTTCCTTGCCTACTCTGTTGCTGTGAGTACCACTGTGCTTTCCATTGTCCGCAGTCTTCATCCAGGTACTGTCAGGTTCAATGAATTATTGCTGAATGCGGAAAGCAACATAGCTTTGAAATGTAAAACTGCATAAAGCTGCCTGTCTAAATCTTAAGGTTAGCAGCTTGGAGCCCAATTCTTCCATATAAGTGAAAGAGAAGTTAAAATATCCCCTTGTCTGTTCTTCGCAAATGGAAATTTAGTTCAAAAATCAAACATTGGATGAAAAAATGGATTCTTTGTGTATAAAAGGTGTGACAGAACAAAATACAGGAAAAATAATTTTCTGAATAAAGCTTAAATTGGGGAGAGGGCAGCAAGTGCCATTTTCTGTTTGGCTAGTTTTTTAGTGGGAAATAATTCTTTTTCTGCCTATTATAGGAATGCATATTAAGCAAATAAAATTACATTTTAATTCTAATGAGACTAAAGAATTATTGGACTGCAACCATTTATGTATAATTAGTGTTCTTGCTGAAATGTTTGTGTCCAAACTGTCCTGCAAAGGGCAGTCTTGTGACAAACGGGACCTGCTGCAGTCTCACATTGCCTGATTTCACATTCCTCATCATTCCCTCCAGCACTGATAGTCTATAGGCAGTGGTGTGGCCACAAACTTAACAGGTAAAATAAGTGATCAGATCAGTTCCATGACCCAGCCTGTTGTCACATCATGCAAGCAACTAAGCTGTGAAAGAAGGAGGCAGAGGGATAGGGAAAAACGTGAGACTGCAGCAGCCCCCATTTAAATTAGACGCAGTAGGCCCACAAAATACAAATGAAGAAAACAGCATCTTGGTTCCTGAGAGCAGTTGCCTCAGTAGGTTCCCTATTTGGAAGGATCTGTGCACTGAAAAGCAAGTGTTTGTGACTATGACTAATTTGGTCAATCATGCAAGGATAAATCTGCTCCTTGGAGGTGGGCTGAATTACTTTCATGATTTTGTCATGTATTTGAAGATTTTTTACATATGTAGTGGGATGGGAAGCTGAGCAGATATAAGACATTCTCACGTCCACTACAAAAGGTCTTATAGCTAAACACATTCAGAACATGTGAATCCAGTTCTTAGCTCTAGGCTAGTCTTCTTCTGTGACCTTGTCCGGTGTTTCCCCTGCTTGTAAACAAATAAAACACCAAACCACCGAAAAAAGCTTCATGGCTCTAGATGACAAGCTAGGAGGGCTTTCTCTGAATACAGCAGTCATTAGCTGGTATTTCAGCAAGGATCTGATCATGACACAAGATACACTTTCTTTCCTCTGCAGACAAACTTGATATTTGGCTGGAAGCTCTATTCCTACAAAACCCTCTTTGATTCAGCAGAGACCATGGTCAGTCTTCAGCTGGGAATCTTCAACTATGAGGAGGTACCACCTCTAATTTAATAAGTTTATCACTGTATAATTAGCAGCTCAGCTATCAAATATGCTATGACCCAGCAAATAGAAAAACTTTCAGTTACTGCTAGACATTAATCTAACTTTGCAAGCTGCACAGGTTCCTATAGCAGACACTTTCCCTCATCAAGAAAAAGACACCAAGTGAAATGTATCTCATGTTCCATTTTGACCACAAGTAGATCCATAGCAAACCTTTCACTGAGAAAGGTGCTCACATTTTAATTAGATATGTTACTTATTGATTGCAGAAAGTTTTGAGCAATTTCCTTAGAAAGCTACAAAATGTGAGCAATGCCCTGCACCCACCTGAACACACATGCACACCCATCAGTCTCCCAAGAAAGGCAAGGCCTTCCACCAGGGAACTTTATGTTACATTTGGGTTTATTGTTCTTTACTTTTTCATTAAGTTCTTTCAGATGTTACAGTATCTGTTGAACAGCTCTTTGTGGATTGAGCTAGTTCTCTGACATCTCTGACTGTGAAGTCCTCCTTGGTGAATGTATTTAGACCATGGATCCAACAGGGTATGGGTAGCTTTGAAGATCAGTAATTGGGCACAAAGGTTTCCACCTCTATATCCCACTCGTGTTGTTAATCATGAACATATATTCCTACATGATACCATACATGAAAATTAGGGTTTGGGATTTTTACACAACCCTTAGTTTATATGTGTCTGTGAAGTGTCTGACTGGGCTTCTTTGTAAAGTGTACAATAAAATAAAATAAAAGCATACAGAGATTTTGCCTATACTTTGAAATCTGAGACATGATGGAGCTTCAGCTGTTCTGTGGATAAACAGATCCCGAGGCTTGTCATTTTTCACATTAAACTTTCATACCATTACCATCAAATGCAAATGCTTAAAAAAACCCAAAGATTGCCCATATTCATATAGCATATATAAAAAACATTCTGTCTTCTTCGTACTATATCATATCAACCCAGGAAAGTGAGTAAAAGAGAAAATTTTTATATATGTTTGTATAATACAAATAGCATAATTTTTTAGCCACAAGCATGTCGAGACAAACTCCTTATCATGTTTTAACTGCTTGTATGTATGCTTTTTTTGTTCATTTGTTTTTACAATCAAAATATGATGTCTTACCTTATGAATGCTACAGGTCTTGGACTACCATCCGATTTTAGGCTCCTTCTTAATTGGATCCTGCATAATTTTCATGACATTTGTGGTACTGAATCTGTTCATTTCGGTGATTCTGGTTGCTTTTAGCGAGGAGCAGAAGCACTACCAGGTGTGTTCCTCTAAGTTCTCCTGCCGTTTTTAGCATTCATTGTGCAGTTCTTACTCATGATTCACGTATTCCACCATTGGATGAAACTCTTATAAACTCAGTTCAGTTCTTGAGAAGTCAACATTAACTCATAAAGCATACTTCAGATTTTCCAGATTTGCACTGTCCATTCCTGCTCAGACAAGTCCCTGTTCCGAGTCAGTACAAGATCTGATCTGTGGCCTTCTGTTCACATACAAAATCCAGCAAAAAAGCCTTAGACTCATGCCCGACTCCATTGGAATCAGAACCAAACCTGCTACTACAGTCCGTGAGGACTATACGGTTCCTTTTAAAAATGTCACTTTGAGTGCCTGACCCATTCAAGGTATTGATAGCACAATATGAAAGCCAGCTTAGTACTCCAGTACTGTCCAAAATTTCTCTATAGTTCAAAGTCGAGGGAGATCAAAACAAAGGATATGGCCAACAGAAAACAAGATGTGTTTAGTTTTTCTTGTTTACTTCATCTAGAAATGGTGTGGGGCTCATTGCATACATCACTAGCTGTACGGTAGCTGGAAGGCGAACTCCAGGCTCCTGTAGCAAGACTTCTACGGGTACTGACAGAGCCAAAACTTCTGTAATGCCCACGCTCACCCATGTTCACCTGGGACTTTGGTCTTGCTAAACCCACGGGCACAGTGGTTTGCTTTGGCAGTCACTCGTGCTGTGCTTAGGGCAAAAGATGGCTTATTTCACCTCCAGCAGAGATTTTCTCTGGCTCCAGCAGAGCCCATACTGCCAGCTCCAGGTGCCCCAGTAACTTCCCTCTCCTGTTATTCCAGGCCTCAGAAGAAGAGGAGATTGTTGACCTAATGCTGATGAAACTTTGCAGTTTCTTTGGGGTTAAATGCAAGAAGGAAGAGAAGCCGGTCACTAGTGACCAACAGGAATAACCGCTCAACGCGTGGATGCCAACCACGGCCAAAAGTCACGTCGTGTGGAAGGTTCACGGCCGCGCCACCCGCTTCCACTTAGACCACTGCGCTGTGGCCTTCGCTCAAAAAGCGATCGCTGACGTGTCGTGCGGGAGTATTAGCTAAGAAATAGCGCTAAACCCCCGATGCCGAGCCCCACGTGCCGTTCCTGTAGACGTAGCATCCGTATTTAATAAACACCGAGCGCCCCTTGCACCCTCTGGCTAATACCTCGCCCCGCCAAGATGGCGCCGCCCCGGCCCCGCCTGCCTTCCCGCTCCCGCCCCGAGCGCGGGCCCGGCCCCCGCTGCTGAGCGGCTCCCCGGAGCCCGGGGCCGCCCCTCCCGCGCTGTAGCGGCCGCCCCCGGTGCCGCCCGCCCCCGGCAAAGATGGCGTGGCGAGCGCTGCGGCGGGTCGGGCCGTGCCTGGCGCCGCGCCTCTCGCCGCTACCGCCGCTGCGGCTGCCCGCGGCCCGCCGGCTGGCCACCAGCTCGCTGGTGCTGTCCGGTGAGTGGCGCCTGGGGGGGGCGGCGGGGCTGTGGCGGGCGGCGGCCAGCGGGAGAGCGGCCGGGCGCTGAGGGGGGCCGCCGCTGCCGCCTGAGGGCTCCCGGGCGGGCGGCTGCCGCCGGCCTGGACCCCGCTCCCGCGTCCGGCAGCGCCCTGCGCGGGCAGCCTGGCACCGGCGCCCGGAGGCGCTGAGGCGGGTCGCGGCCGGGCGTCGCGGGGTGCTGCAGCCTCTCCGCCGGGGCGGGGGTGTCCCGGCGGGGGGCGCGGAGGAGCCTCGCAAGATGGCTGGAGCCCCGCCGGGGCGGTGAGCGCTGCCGTGCCGGTCCCCCTTGCCCCGCTGCCGGCGCCGTCCCGCCCGCCGTGAGGCGCAGGCCGCCCCGGGAGCCGGCGGGAAGCCCCGGCCGTGCGGCAAAGCCCCAGGCGGGGGCTCCGCGCCGCGGCCGAGCGGGGACAGCGTGAACCTGGCGAAAAAAAGCGGCAACCGCGAGTAGCGGCAGCTCCGCCGGGCTGGGCTACCGGGCTACCGGGGGCTGGGGGCGCCGCGGCTGCGCTCTGCCCCGCCGGCTCCTCGCAGCACGGGCTCGGTGTGGTTTGCACCGAGCGCCGTTAATTGTGGCCGTGCCCGCTGCCGGGGAGCTCCCGGTCGGTGGCGGTGAGCCGCAGCAGGCAGCAAAGCGGGATCTGCCGTACTGCAGCCAACAGAAACGCTGAAAAGGCAGGAGAGGAGGAGAACGTGCTATAAAAGTAATGACCGCCGCCGAGAACAGGTCGTAAATTTCCTTCCAGACAGTCCTGACCTATCTGTTCGACTGCCTCTGCTGCAGGTGACAGCAATGACGCTCATTAGGCATTATCTGCAAATTAAGTCAGTCAAGAGCTAAGCTTTTTTCGCTCTTCTCGCTCTTAACTGAACCCACTGCTCTTCTATAGACAGAACTTGAAGGAATAACATAAACGACACTTTTGTTTTAGGCAGAGAGGAAAAAGGGTTGTACGCCTCTGTGGAGGTGTGAATTTTCCTTCACTCTTCAGGTACACCGATACGGAATATTTAATAGAGGCAGGCCAAACTACACCAAGGTCGGAATTTGCGATGTGCTAGTCAAGCTGAAACCCAAGTCACGTTGAAATGAATGCAGCTAGAGTAAATTCAGTTGCTCTTCTGAAAAAGTATGCTCACAGAAGAGATTTGGTATGCTTTGACATTCTGTATTCATTTAATAAGATTTATTTAATGGGCTGATCACATAAGCCCAAAGTTCAAATTTAGAGATTACTCATTAACTGTTTTTAATTTGACCTTTACTTTATTTGCAGTGGGTTTTGTTGCACAGCTAGAATTTTTCATTTTTCACTTGGGTTTTTTGCTCTGTAAGAAGCGATGTGCTCTTCTAACCCCTGGGAACATTTTACAGCCGTGTTCCAAACCGATCATGCAAGCCATCTGGTTTGGGGTCTTTTTGGTTTTTTTTCCACCTTGCATTATAAAAAAATCTGATACAATGTAACTATCCTACATAAAAAACATACTGGTTGGCTTCTTTGTATGTCACAAGTGTTCAGCTTCTATTGGAGATTCTGTGTCATTCTTTGTTCTTAACGGTTCATTACTCATTCCCAGTGAAATTTCTATGGGTTTAATGGCTTGACCTCAAATGATTTAAGAGATTTCATTTGTTCTGTTCATTAGAATGTGTCCTGAGAGATTTTTGTAGGTATAAATAATGCTAGCTGAAATTCTCTGGGTTTTCTGAGTGATAATTCATGGAAAAATACTTAATATTTGCATTTCAGTCAGAAGTTTTTTGTACTGTACTTGCACAAACATATATTGCTCTACTGAGGCCTGTAAAACTTAGGCCATCTTCAGAGACAAACCATTTTATCTGAGATTTGCTTCTCTTTTAAATGTATTCAGACATAAATAAAGAGGATCAACTACGGCTGAAACGACTGGCTTGCAATGGAAAGATTATAGCAGTCTACAGGGAGAACTTCTGTTTTTCCTTCATGCACAAGTTTAGAAAATATACCAGGATTTGCAGAAGTGTAGTTTCTGTAGCAGGTATGAGGAGGCCAGCCTAGAAAAAGTGCCCGAGAGGAGAATTTTAAACTCCAAAGGAAGCTCCAGCTGTAGGAAGGTCCAGCTGTGCTACTCTGGCACTACTCACACAGGGAGCTCTGTTTAAGAAGCTACCTCCTCTGGCTTCCAGAGCATCCCTTGCCTGATTGGATAGATGCTAAAAGTGAAAATTATAAATAAATAATTAAAAAAAAAAGGGGGGGGGGGGCCATGATGTGTATCTATGGGAAAACGATGGAAGTGAGAAAACAGAGAAAGCAGGCTGAAAATGCTCAGAGTAAGAAAAGCTCCAGGTAAAATGTTAGCAAGAAAAACGTTGCCTATTAATTATTACTTTTGAAGTTTCTCTGTATGACTTTGTAAAAAGAATTGCTTCTAATAAAAGCCAGTACAAGTTGTCCTGACTCTTAGAGATCCAAAATATATAGAGAATTGTAAGATTGCTGTGAAAAGACTTTAACAGAGTCTTCAATATGTTTGTTTTAAAACTATGCAGAATAACTACTGTGGTGTTCTTACAGTATAACGGAGAGCAAGTTCTCTTAAGAAACAGTTGCCTGTATGAGTTGCCTTAGGAATTTGCCTTAATTTTACATAGATCTGTGGCAACATTAAAAAGGGAGAAATAGACTCTTCAGGCAATGTTGGGGGAGGTAAGGGAATCGGCTGTTTTGCTGCAACTTTTTGTACTTCAGCTGATGGCTTTAAGTACTTTGAATGAGGTGCTGTGACACTGATACTGTTTCTAGAGTCATTAACACTGGCCTTCCCAGAAATAATAAAGTGGTTGTCAGGAGCAAACACTAAAGATGCTTGAAAAGCCACTATGCTATCATAGAAATGCGTATCTATGAGTAAAGTACACATACTTGCTTTAGATTTATACTTTTGTTTGAAATGGAACTACTCCTTTTGCTCCTGTACTGTACCAGTCTCTGGATGGTTGCACAGGAACTAGTCATGCTCTCAGCAGAACACCTAGTGAGCATCTACCACATCACAAACCCACCAGCTGAACAAAGCGCTTCTGTCAATTGTGTGTGCTCTTTAACATTTTCCAAGAAAAACGAACAAAACTAAACTCAGTAAACCAAAACAAAACACAGTTTAAGCCTGCAAATGTGTTGTTGTATTCAAGTGAGCAGCGTGTCACTTATTTCTGAAATATCAAGTTTGTTTTGTTGTAGCCCGTAAATTCACAGACAAGCATGAATGGATATCTGTTGAAAATGGCATTGGAACAGTAGGAATCAGCAATTTTGCACAGGTATTGATCTCTTCCCCCCTTACCCAAGTCTGCAATATTTATTTATGCATATCTGCTCTTGTCCTTGCTCTTTGGACAGTTCCTGGTTTTTATTGTTCTAACTGCATATGCTATATGCTGAACGTGATTTTTGGACTTGGATCTAGCATATTAATTTGTGAGGTGAATGCTCCTTCAGCGTTCTGATAAATTCTTAATCACTTGAGATTGAGCCTAGGGAGAGCTGAACTTGAGAAGAAACTCAGTGGTTCAGCAGAAGTTAAAACCTTCTTTATTACTTCAGTTCTTACAGGCCTGAGGAATCCATGGCTATGTGAAGAGAATATCGTGCAATTTTCAGGCCAAATTTCCCACGAACGTGAATATGGTGCAACCCCTCTGGCTAAAGAGCAATTGTGAATAGAAGTAGAATGTGGCATATATTTCTTGCTCTAGGATAGGAATTCCTTTGGCTTTTTTGTTGTCTTTTGTTCTTGTGCAAGTACTTGGTTTGCAATAGTCACAGGCAAATTGAGGTTAGAGACTTGCTGTACCTGAAACTTAAGAAAATCTAATGTGAGAAGCTATCGGTGAAGTGAAACTGATGTTTTTAGGACAAGCGGTATTTCCCATAATCTCGGTTTTCTGTAGATAACACTAATACTCTGTAAGAGCCCTAGTCTTTTGTGAGACAGGGTACACGAGTTAGTGAAGAGGCAGAAGCCGGTTCTGGTTGAGCTGATTCTTATGGTGATCAGACCCCCTTATTAAGTCAGTAAGGGCAAACTGTATGCTAATAGCTCGCCAGTTGTCCATGTCTCTGGGGAGGAATCACTGTTTTCTTTCAAATTGCACTAGAAGTCAATCCCCTCTGCTTTGTAACAAAAAGGTAATTCCCTCAATTCCCTGGGAACTTTGTCCTTTAAAACAGTTGTTACTCTAGTTGACGCTAATAAGATCAGCAGATGTTATTTCTCATTCTGCCTGAAGAAATCTGTATATAAACCTTGTAATTCAGCCTGAGGGCTATTAACACTGTAGTAGATAAACAATAATCTAGCATTTGGGGCATGATAATAAAAAGTTCTTTTGAAGTTGAAGGTTTAAAAAGAAAAAGTGAAAAATACATAGTCCTTAAAGAATGAGAACTAAATCTGAGACGACATTACCTATCTAACAGATTCTAGAGTTACTGTATCAGACCTCTCCTGTGTAGTTTCTTTAATGTATACTTTGATGCTTTTGTTTTTCTTTTAAGGAAGCATTAGGAGATGTTGTTTACTGTAGTCTTCCAGAAGTTGGGACAAAATTGAGTAAACATGGTAAGTTTCTGCTCTTCATTGCCAATGAAGTAATTATTCTCCTCATTCCTTTGCAAAGATTGATTTTTATGAAGTAATCTTTATGTTCATTAATACCATGATAAATCTTCTAGATGCAAAATAAATTCAGGAGTTTCTACAAGAGACTGCTTTAATTTCAAGTTTTCACTCACTGTCAGATCATGCAGGATAGCAGAAAATACCTGCTTATTAAACTGGAGACATTTATTTAAAAATCAAATATTTGAAATACTTTGGTAGTAATTTTATCTACACTCTGTTCTTAAAATATTTGTGCTTTGATTTGGACTTGCTAGTGTTTAGGCTAGCTTGTTTGTAATTCTGCAGTTACATTGTGCAACTCGTGAAATGAGTGAAACACATAATTGATATCAAGCTCTAATTTTTCTGTAAATATACAGACTCAGTAATTTGGGGTATCAACTGTAATCATAGGATTTTGCTCCTGAGCAACGTAGAAATTGTTAAATTACGTAACAAATGATTAAGAATGGTCCATGTTAAGAAGAGTGAGCATTAATAGGTAAAAGGAAAAGCCTATTCCTGTATTTACATGGAGAGCTGTCTTGCTAGTAGTATATGAAGAAAAGATTGTCATTAGCTTCAGACATTGCAAAAAAAAAAAAAGGTAGATTTACTGAGATAAAGTAGCAGGCTTTTCTTTCCCCATCCCCCTTGTGGAATAGGTCCGTATCTAACTGTTTTGGACAAATCTATTGCATCCCATTGAATGGTGAATGTTAGACAAGAGGCCTTTCTGCTTTGGGTTTTAATTAACAAACTTGTGGTTTTGTTTTAGCTGAAGGAATTTCATTTCCATTTAGTTCTTCCTCTCTTCCACCCGTTCTGCCCTTAGTCTAATTCCAAGCTTTCCCAGAACATGTTGTTCTCTGATTCCTTGTGCTGATGCCTATCTACTCTTCTGACAGCTCCGTGTTCCTTCAGGCTCTGTCGTGTTTGCTTGTGGCTTAGAGTTGCTCTGGACTAACGAGGCACCACTTCCATAAGTGCCTACAAATCAGAAACAAGGGAAGAGCAGCAGGGTGATTCCAGCGTGGTGCTTCTGAATAATTATGTGTTTTCCAAGGAGCACAAACATAACACTTGATAGTGTTTCTGAAGAAAAACTGGGGGTCCTGAAATTATGCCTGTGTCTATTTCGTAACCAATTTATTTATAAAAAGGTTTGAATTGTAGATAAAAAGCATATTTAGGTATCTTGCAGCAAGAGCTGGATGTGTTTCCTTCTAACACAGTTTCACATCATATATATATTGGGCTTTAGCCAAAGGATTAGCCAAGTGTAAGAAATCTCTGTCTCTTCTGTAGGAGCCATCTAGGTAACATTATACAAGTTCCCCAGAAAAGTTGAGGAGAGTAAACATTAAACTTAACACTGCTGATCTTTGTCATAAAGTTGGCGACTTCGATTTCTTTGACAGTTTTCCTTGCTCAACATCAAGAAACTTCTTGAACAGCTAGGTCATCACCAGAATGCCTGACTAAAAAAAAAACAAACTGAAACGCTTTATATTTTCCTCTTAAAAGCATTCAATCATATTCTGTGTTTCAGATGAGTTTGGAGCTTTGGAAAGTGTGAAAGCTGCTAGTGAACTCTACTCTCCTCTCTCAGGAGAAGTGACCGAGATTAACGCTGCCCTTGCAGATAATCCAGGGCTTGTCAATAAATCTTGTTATCAAGATGGTAAGATGTCATTTTTATCTTTCAATAATGAATACCACCTGGATCCTTGCTATCACAAATAGCTGTGCGGTTCCCAGGTCTTCCAGTTTAATGGTGTGGAGGCTTAAAGAGAATATATTGCCTACAGTTCAAGCCCAATAAAATTTAACATGGAAGTATTACTGTAGTCTTGTCTTTGCTGACAGCTGTTTTACAGTGTGTTCTTTTCAGACATTGACTGTGCCTGATATTTTCCTTGATTGCATTTCTCTTTTTTTTGATCTTGTAACAGCTCATGACACTGAGAGGTCAGGCTCTTCTACTCTTCCTAGACAGTGTCTCCATAATGCCACTGTCAGAGACAGTACTAAATTAGACAACTGGTCTGACTCCAAAGGCCATTTGTTATGGCAGGCTGTTTATTTTTTAAAGTACTGAAACATTATTTTCCCTGCACAAGAAAGCCTGTTGATTCTGCCAGTGTTGCAGAGCTTGCATGCCTACTGGGAGTGCTTTTCTAAGACAGTAACAGGAATTAATCTTTCTTGTAGGATATTAGCAACTGATTTTAATTTCCTAACTACAGGCTGGCTTATCAAGATGACTGTGGAAAACCCTGCTGAACTTGATGAACTGATGAATGAAGATGCCTATGAGAAATACATAAAATCCATTGAGGACTGAGCTGGAATAATGAAATAAATCCATATAAAATACTTCAGTGTAGTTTGTCATCAATCAGTGAAGTGCAGAATATCCAGCTTTGGCAACCTGAAAAATACCACTTCTGATCACATATACAAGGTCATAAATAATTGCAGTGATAAAAACGTTTAACATCTGTATACCTGCCAAGTTTTTTTATTCTGTTGTCTGATTTATGTAACTTCAGGACGTTACCTGTAATATTTTGGGAAACAAAATTTATTTGCTAAAACATATACTTCCCAAGATTCATTTGACAATCAAATTCAGTAACAACAGCCTTAATATGGTAATGCTGTAGTAGGCACATGACTGTTCTCATAACCTGGACTACAGCTTTCTCTGAAATACTTTTCTGTTGCTTCCAAGATACTGAAAAGCAGTGTCTCCTTCACCTCCTAATACTTTTCCTAATTGTAGTTGCAAAGATGACACCAAAAAAGGAGAAGCCGTATCAACTACCTCTTTGCATGATTTTTACTTCTTTACAGAATTTATTAATCCTTTGTTTTATTTCTTCATTTTACTGTGTAATCAAACAGTTGTGCCTTTAAGGCAGAAGGTATGGTACTTGTCTTCTGATTTATATACTTTCCTAGTATGCAAAGCTCATGCAATGGTAGTTTGTCAAGGTTCTAGAGGGGATTGTTTAGGCTGTATTTTTTTTGTCTAGTAAACATTACCTATGTCACAAGTAAATAAGGAATTCGGCATCTTGTGCCTAGCGACTGTGGTGATTTCAGAAGAGTAGATACTTGTGAAAATTGTGTGATCGGTAATAGCTTGACATAGAATGTGTCCACTTATGTCTGTCTTTAAAATGAAGTAGGCACGCTGCTGTAATGACATCACAGGAATGGAATGAAAACTTTCACTTTGCAAACAAGTAAACTAAAATAGCTGATTCCATTAGACTTAATATTTAATGAATCCACAAATGTGCACTCAAAGTTGATGTGACATCTAAGGGTAAGGTTGAGCTGTACGGACACGTGCTTTAGGAAAATATAATAGTACAGCAAAGTTTTGGTCTAAAACTTTTTTCCACAATTTTAAAATGGTGATTAGAAGCTAAGCACAAAACAGGCATGCAAGCAAAGTATCTGTAAGTTGATCTAAGAGGAAGATCTTAGATCTAAGATCTAAGGGGAATGTTTAATCTGTATAAGATGACAAAGGCAAAATTCATACTCCTTTGGAAGTACACAGCCCTCCTACAGGGCAAAAATACGCTGCAGGTTATACAGAAACCTTTCTTATGTATTAAAATGTAGGGCTGCCTTTTACTAGCTGAAGGGATGCCAAAGTAATTGGGTTTTAAAAAAAAAAAAAAATCCTAGGAGCTAATTTTTGCTACGTAAGGTCATAGGTAAAAAGCCTGCCAAGAGAGACTCCACTGTATATTTAAGATAAAACTATCTTTTCCATAGGAGTTAAACAGCAAAATGACTAAGAGGGAAGAGTGAATTTGACTGTTCCACAAGAGTCCTAACTTGGCAGTGGTTTATAAACAAAAGGCTCCAGTAAACCTAGCGTAAATGCTTTAAAAACTGTCAGTACTTATCCATTATTCACAGTATCATGCAGTATTGTGACCACATTCAGAGCCCAGAGAGCTGGGAGCTTGATCCTGACCTCTCACAGACTCCCTGCGTACTTTTCAAAGGGAATGAGAAAGTTTGTTTCAAATCAGAATGACTGCAGGCAAGTGGAGATGGGAATGCATGAAAAGATTTCAATTTGGTACTGGTTTTTCCACCCTATTTTTCCAGTTTTACTAGAGGCATAGGCCCTTCATTCATTGCCATGTAATATATGACCCTTGTGGATCTCCCTTGAAAGGTTAGTCCAGAGCATTGTAATGCATTTTGATATAATTTTTCCCTTAAAATGCTTGTATTCTTTCCTTTTGATCAATGAAAGATGAAACAGTCATTTCTGTAATCCCCTAAGAAACCTGGGGAATAGTAAAAACTGGCAAATCTGATCTCTTCCTCAAGCTTTGCCCTCGTCTATCAGTCGAGCTTGTAAGGTTACACGTGAGTATGGATAAATGACAACTTTCTGAAGAAACCATCTGAGACTGGATTCAACCCTTCTTTCATGGTGTACAACTGGAGAATGGATTTCTTTTGCTTAAAGAGGAGGACCAGGACCTCGCTATCTCTAGTTCTTTTAGGATTTTGTATGAACTTCAAGTGCTTTATTGAATTTCCCAATTCAAATTAAAATAGGAACAATAATACTTGAGTGCTTTTCTTGTGTGGTTTACGCAGAGAGCTCTGGCGTTCTGTAGTTATTTAGGCCAAAGGACGTCTATTGGAGTAAATATTTGTATCTTTCTGCAATCCACTCCACTACCTGAATTGTGCTGCCAAAAGGATGTGTTCTTCCTTGTTGTGTGCCACCCAAGCAGAGCTCCTAGCTTTCCAATAATCCATAAATTCACTACATTCAGCAGCAGCTGGAAGCCTCAGGTAGACCACCATGCACTGCGTGGAGCCCGATTCTGTAAGAGCATGAATGCAAAACCTGCCATCATGAATCCGTAATGAATGCTTTTCATCAAAATAAAAAGATGGAGTGAATGTGTATTGGCTTTGGTCTATGACACAGTTTTAAATGCTTTTGTATAAATCATAGGGGAAAACATCAAACTTGTTCACCACTGTGTGCTCCTACAGAAAATTAATAAAGGAGATGATTGTTTACAAAAGAACCACTTTATCTGTGAACTCTTAAAGTCTTGATCCTGAGCTTATGAACTTAACACTCTTAATTATTGGATACTAAACATTACAGACTCAGCGGAGAGGTTGGTTTTACGGGAAATTATGCTTTTCATACTTCTCCCACAACCAACAAACATGTCTCTCTGTATCTCCTAGAGGTAATTATATCATCACCTTTCCTCTTGCCAACACTTCCTTTCTGTTCCACAAGTACCAACCCCTTTATCTCTCAAATTATCTAACTGAATCATATAAGCTAAACTCAGGCTAATTTTTTCAGTCTGTATTTAGTTTTCTAAGATTTTTATCGACATCAGTCCTGAAAAGATGCATACCTACAATTTCTTCTGGTTTTCAAGCGATGAAGCACTGCCCCTCTCTGCAAATCCTGACCCGTCATGTGTACAAATACACATCATGCAATTGTTACTTCTCACCAGAGGGGGGGAAAATAAACTGTATAGAACTGAAAGAACAAAAATACACAAATAACACTTGGTGGTGTTTTGATGAGCATAAAATAAGGGCAATGTCAACTTCACTGTCACTAGATTAGCAGCAAGACAATTACCAAAGCAGCCCTGATGAACAGAAGATCTCAGTTTCTAACGCTCCCCTTAACTGGTGTCTCCAGACAGTTGATGTCCTGGGGATCAGGATCCTTTTTCTCCATGCTGATCTATCGGGAATTTTGTTGTAGTAGTGGCTCCCATCGCAGAGTTTTATTGTGCCAAACTGACACATAAAGCGCGTTAACATCTATTGCCACATCAGCCTAGTCACATCAATACAGAACCGCACCAATAAATCAATCAAAAACGATCCTCAGCTCCTCAGCTGGGCACGTGTGGCATTTGCTGTGATGTTGGGAGACATCACACAGCAAGAGCCAAAGCAAGTCGCGCCTCCTGCGCTGCATATTTTGAGGAAGAGAAGGCAAACCCTAAGCACGGTGCCTGATGAGCAGCGCCAGCCCCAGCGGGTGGGATGCTCCAGCTGCCCAGCGGCGCAGAGCCCGTCTCGGTCACTGCACGTTACAAAGCCGCTGTTGCACGGTGTGACCACACGGTGGCGCCCCACAGGCCACGGCTGGTGCCGTTCCCTGCTCCGCTGCGCAGCCCCGACGTGACCTCCCAGCTCCAGCGCATCGCCTCGGTCAGCTTCAGGATCAGAAAAACCCCTAAGCACAGCTTGCTTCGTTGTAAATGGTTAAAAAACACTCCTCACAGCACTATACGTAACAAAGGAATTAACTTCAACCTCATATTAAACCTCCATAAAATTAAAAACCCACTCCTCACAGCATAACAAAGGAATTCACTTAAGCCCCGTATTAAACCTCCATAAAATCTAAGCCAAAAATTAAAATAAATTGTACCCATCACCTTACCATCTTTCTTTTCCCCCAGTCTCCTCTTCCCCCTTCTCGCGGCACACCTGCAGCTTGGCCTGGTGGAGAAGCGGGGTGCGCACGGCCAGCCTGCAGTTTTACCAAGCTCCAAACGTGATGCCAGCCCTTAGGTCAATGGGAGCCTCCAACAGCACAGCGGAGACCGACCGGGAGCTTTGGGAAAAACGTTCTTCCACCAAAATCATGGGGGAAACTGCTTTCACCTCAACAAAGCTGCTCCACTCCTGGGGAGACCGCAGCAGCCACCTACGTGGCACAGGGCCACCTCTGCAAACGAGCCTCTGCGGGGGGAATCGTGCCCGGGCTGGTGGAAAGTTGTGCACCTTTGGCAAGCCATTTCCAGGGAATGTGAGCTCACGGATGTAAGACAGTACTACAAGACTCTTGAGCAACGTCCATCAGCATCAATTACCAGCAAGACATGCTGCAGATGGCACAGACAAACGTTGAGAGCAGCTTGGGAGTATCCTCAATGTTATTTTCTCCACTTTCCCCATGCTACTTGAGGCACAATCTTAGAGGAAGAGTCCTTGGCAGGATAATTTAGTCTGTGCTATCTGGATTGGTTAGTGTTTGCCTCAATATTGACGATATCCCTTTGTTCCTGACAAAGCATAATTCAATCACTTCAGACCTGATCTATTTTAATGCACTACATCCTCTGCTATTAGGCTGTTTTACTTGTCATTTGTTTATAGCATTTAATTATTTATGCTATTGAACCTATTTTGCTTAGAGATGTATTTTAATGGAGGTACAGCACTTGTACCTTTCGCTAACCATGAAAATCAAGCCACAGGATAGGAGGATGAGTTTGCACTTCTTAAGACCCAAGAGTACTCCTGGGTTTCAGCCATCACCCCTCTCCCTCCTTCACTGCACAGGTCTGTATCAAGAGAAAATGACAGAGAATTAAGTATTCTTGGCAACTTGTGTCTGTGCTGACAATCCCTCATTTGTGCCACAACTGGTAAGGCAACGCCAGTGATAAAACTGGTGTAACACCACCACTGCATGGTGCTTTTTTTCATTCTTTTTTTTTTTTTTCCCCTGCAATGTGTCATCCTCATCTACAACTGGAACATTTTTTTCAGCTTTCTTTTAAACCAAGGGGCTGGTCTTACATCAGGTTGGCCTGGTAAGCGTGTTAGACAATGAAGAAGAAAATTCAGCCATTCAAAACCTTGATAGGAATTTTGTTGTCTGCTTCCCATATCTTCCATAGGTTTAAAGAGCAACTGAAGGACAACATGGTCCTTCAAAACACGCCCCTGCTTCTATGTGATCTAAAGCAGTATTTCCAATGGGGAACCTTAACACAGTCTTGCAAAGGGCCGCTCTTCAGCGGTAGCACAGACAGCCCCCATTTTTCCTTTCTGCCTGCTCCTGAATACACGATGAGTTGCAAGGAAGAAGAGGCAGTCGCGCTGAGGTCAGGGAAAAGATTGGGAACCGTAGGCTAGATCACAAGCACAAGCTCCTGGGATGAGGGTGCCTGAGAACCTGAGCTGATTCCGCAGCTCCCTGCTGCTGAAAGGCCAGGCTCTTGCTCGCCCTCCCTCCTCGCCGTACCTCCCTTCTCCCTGCACCACATCCTCCTCGCTCGTGCCACGTCTGCGGGTCACAGGGGCTCTCCTGTTTGAGACAGCCATGGCACTCAGTACGTCCCGAGCCAACGCAATCATCGCTCAGACCAAAAATTGTTGGTAGACTTCAAGAAGTGCCCAGAGAGGGACCTTAAGAAGTAGGGATTGTTATTATCACTATTAGCAGCAGTACTACTACATGAATACTACACACATTTTAACACTTGTTATTAATAAAGACTCTATCTACTGTATGTAATTCTGATTAATAATCAGATTAATAACTGTAGTCATATTTTGTCCCACGTAAGACTGAAGAAAAAAATTAATCCAAAACTAAAAGAACAATGTAAAACTGTTCCTTTTTTCAAAAATCTCACCACTTCAGGACCACTCAAGCATAACAGCAGTTTTCAGTTCAAACCATAGGCCTTACCAAAAAGAAAATGGAAATTACACTATTATTTTAATTATTACAGTCTAATATTTATGGTACCCTAAGAAAAGACTTCTGGGTTCTGTAATTTATGTGAGCTAAGAGTTCATTTTTACTTGAACAAAAAGATTAGATAAACATTAAATCAGAACACATTGCTTCTGGGAAAAAAAAACCTGAAATCTGGGGCTACATTTTAATTACTTTGCCCTTTAAAAAAAACCACATGGAAATATTATTACTATTAACAATAATGAGACAGCTAAGCAGATGTTTCTGAAAGAGTATAGAAAAATAAATTGTTCTAATTACATGTGAACAAACACATAACGTTTTTTCTCCTTATGGCTATATGGCTTTTATCTGTATTATAAAAGAGGATTAAAAAGTGTTAAAGAAAAACTGAAAGCTGTTCCTGACGTTGTAAGATGCTGCCTACAGTGAAAGGCTAAGAAAACTAGCACATTATAACTATGCAAGAAACAAATATTTTGAACTTAGCAATTAACAGAGAAAGAATATATGGAAGAGTCCATATGAATAATTTAGCTAATACCTAGATAGCCTCAATTCTGCGTCACCACTGGAGGAAAAGCCAAGTGCTGGTTAAAGAAACAGCTTGACTGCACTTACTGCTGAACACACACAGGCTTAGGAACGTTCCTCCTAGTCCTTCAGCACTGAAAAATTTAAACTTATTTTTTTCAAAATAAAAATCACCCTTCTTTTCACATACCTCATCTCTCCTCTATGAAAGCCACCCCCTCCTCTCCTGAAAGACTGGTGACTGTGCTTTCTAGCACATCACGCAGGCTTTTTTGGCAGCTAAATGTTGAATCGCATTTGGAGACTGTTTCAACTGTTACTAGCGAGCGTAACGATGCAAAGCCAGGAAAGAGTAAAGCCACGAACAGCTGAAGGACAGGCATCCCCTTCTAAACTACAGACTGCTAAACTACATCTGAAACTGCGTTACCAACACAAGACTATAAAAACAGCTACGTACATTTACGTACGCCGCTAATCTCATCCTATCTTCTTGAAAGATGGTCACCCTTCAGAAGATGAGATTGCCAGCATCACTCGGTATACTGCAGCTTCCACTGAGGGCACCCTTAATGCAGACTGCCTGAAGACAAGCTGGCTGGAAAATCTGGCCCAAATATTAGGTATTTGTCTTCAGAGGTGCAGGTCCATCCCAACATGTCTTCATACACGCACTAGGGATGAACTGGAACATAGCTGTTTCATTCTTCACAGAAAACAACTCAAGGTTTGTCAGTTAAAAAAATAAAGACGTTTATATTCACCATGTGCTCATAATTTCTATCATTAATCTTTAATGACAACGAGAAGCTACAGGTTTATAAATATATATTTTTCATAATTGTGACAACCAGTGACTAGATGCGGTTTTGGTGGAAAATTGTCTGAAATACTGTAAGGCTAGGTAAATTACAAGGCATTATTAGAAAACATTGATTTTGAACTTTTGGTGATATTAGATTACTTGTACAAACATTAGAAACAAACATTACTAACAAATATTACCTGGTGAAATATAAACACTGCAGAAGAAACTACAACAAAAACCAAAAGTAATTTACTAGTTAAGTACATAGTTAAGAAACATTTTTTTTTTCCTTCTTTTTAAACAAAGTCAAGGTAAATCAAAGAAACAGTAATAAAAACTTGCATGTTAAAGAACGCTGCCTTCAACAGACAGCATCTCCATTACAGAGAGAAATAAATTGTGTAACGCTGTAAGGGAGGAGTTAATTGGTTTAAGCCATTCCAAAACCAGTGATTTTCTGTCACGACAGTCAGTTTTCCTCCATTACAACATGGATTCACGTCCAGATGTAGACAGGTTTTGCACCCTAGTAGAGCTCATTTTGTACCAGCCTTAAAATGCGTGAGCTCCACGTCAGGGTGCACCTCCACAAAGGTGTTACAGGATGTACACAAATGTTTGATACACCAGAGTTCAGGAACTGGACTTATGAGTAATCCCAACCAATTTGAGTTTTACTACTTTTTATCAGCTTTAAAAACATATATATTATCTCTTGGACTTTAAAAGTATAATACAATTTGGCTTATTTTTAAGATACAGGAATACAAAAATTTTAAAACTCACAACAGTAACACAACTTTTTGTCCTAGAAGGTGATAAAAAATAAAGTATAATGTGCGAGACTTCATTATGCCACTTCATGAAATAATTGTCTTGTTACTGTTATTCAAAGGAGTATGACTATGATTTAGTGAAGTCAGATTGGACAAAAAACAGCCTAAAGATACAACACTATTTAAGACATACAGCTTCCTTAACACTTCTAACAGAATATTCTATACACAACACACCAATACACCAACTATACCAATCAAATTAAATCCTAAAAATAAACCAAGTGCACCATTATATTGCATAGAAGGAAATCCCTGGTATTAATACACTTGCACTGGAGATTAGGACCTTCTCCCTGCTTTACTAGATCAAAGTACATATGTTTTTTAAAAAAAGCACATCTCATCTCATATTTGACATTTTTCTTAGCTATATTCTTTGGAATCGCTAGTGCATGTGTTATTTCAAGCACATTTTTATTCTGCATGCTATTGTTTAATATTAAAAAACTAAAATTGAAGAGTTTTTCTGCCTTCTTCCCAAAGCACATAATATAAAATAAGCATTCTATGTTGCATAAAAATAACATCAGACCTTTCTCAATAACCAAAAGCTTAAACAAAAGCCAAGATAGCTGAATGAAGAGGATATTCGTACAAGATGGGGAAATTCAGGGTCAAAAATCCTCTCTGTAAAATAATTTAAGTGTCATGTTTATAAGGTGGATAAAGAAAGAGTCCAACCAACAGCCAATAGTTTAACAGCTCAGTATTCTCTTTGATATGGAAGATCTACATTCGAGTCCATACACTGATTTAAGGAAGTTCTCTTACCACTTAGCTATTATAGGGCAATCCTCTCATATAAGCTGAACGTGAGAAAACCTTCCCACTTAAACAGCTATGTTTCCCTGAACATGTTTCATTTTGAAATGTCACCATTTTTCATTTTAAAAAAATACGGATCAGCCCTACATAAGGCTAGGGGGCTTTATTTTACAGCAAAATTGACTTAAACTATGTTTGAAAAAAGCTTAATTTCAGTGCTCAAAAATATTTTCATTTCAGCAAGTAATCCTTTCATATATCCAGAACACGTACACATAAAGTGCATACAGGAAACTGAATTACTGATGATTTGCCAAAAAGCCATGCAGTATAATTGGAAGGTAAAAGTCATTTTCTTCAGATATTCCTTACAGTAAGCACTTTTCTCTCATGATACAAACCGTGCAGACACATTAAATCCATCCAAAAGTTTTAACGATATATATTATGCAGATTCAGATAAATAACAATAGAAGCTGAAGAGACTATGTCTCCACAAATACATTTCATAAAAAACTAGAACTTCTGGTTTCAGATAGAATATATATTTAGAATATCTGTGTAAGAGGTGAATATGTACAATAAATATATTTTGTTATATTAACTATGGTCACAGTTGTTTGGTTGTTTTTTTTTTTTTACTTAACTACATAAATGTTGAGGTCTAGCAGGAAGACATATTTCTGACTGCAAATTCTTTCACTGTAACATGAGAAAATATTACCAAATTCTTCTGGCTGCTACAGACACAGAATTCCTGGCACAGCTGTAAGTGTATCAGGAACTAGAATTGATTATTTTTAGTATAAATTTCATATTAACGACAAAGCCATTATTGGACTTTTGGTGAGAGAGCTAAGGAACACATGGGATTTCTTCCTAAGAAATGTTGAAAGGCACATAAAAATTTCAATATATATTTAATGACATGCTAAAAAGCTGATTCTGATATTTCTGTAAGTTACTTTACATTAAAATATAGAATTAGCAGATGCTTGCCTGTTGGCGCTATGGAAAAAGGTTTCATGTATCCATAAAGAGATCATGCTTATGCATGAACAGACATTTGTTCATTCAAGTGATACATTTTCCCCTCACATATGCTGAAACAACAAAGAGTGTGCACTTATTCTGTTCTTCACCGAGATACCCAGGCACACATATTTACATTAAAAAGTTACTTGTGAATGGCAAGAGGAGAAAAAAAATTTACCTGAAATTATGTACATATATTGAAAATACGTATGACAGTTTCAGTTACTGATTTAATGCTAATAAATAGTAATACGTTTAGCTAGCTGAAATTCCATTTACAGTCACTTGATAGTTCCAATTCCGTTTAGGATTTCTAATAATTAGGGTAGATTTCAAGAATATTGCCATGAAAGGCATATAACCCCATGCAAAAGATCTACCAGTTTAAGGGTGAAGCAGCAAACACCAACGTATATCAGACATACACTACAATTTGACTCACTGTATAAAGTATCATTATAGTGCACATAAAATAACATGGCACATTTCATAAAGCTACAACCTTACACAATAAATGACAGGTACGCTTTTACATCTGCAGAGACATAAGCAATGAGTAATTGATTTAAAAGTGAAGTACACGACCTAAGTATTATTGTCTTGCCTAAACCATTCTAGTATCACTTGGAAAGGAAGGTGGCATGGGCTCTATTCATGCGAATAAAAATACAAACAGCTGACATTTTTTTTCCCCCAGAAAAAAAGTTGGCTTGAAAATTTAAAAATATTTTACTTTGCCTCTGAAAGTTCATTTTGTGGAACTGTGTTCTTTAGACATGTGATTTTAAGAAGTTGTTTTGTTCCTGCTCCCATTGAAATGATTGATGTCCCGCCAACTTGAAAATTATCCTCTTCAACACAGGTCTTTCTCCTCAAAGTCATAATTTATGTAAATATTACATAATAACTATTTGGGATTTTTATTCCATCACTTTTTTTTTTTTTTTTTAATCACAATGCTTCTAGCATGCCACACATAGATGGCATCAGATTGAACTCTAAAGGATTGGAAACCGTATACAAAGGCTGCCAGTGGAAAGAATACTTATAGCCATTGCAACTAGAGATGTTTTTGGAGATCTAGATAGATCTTGCTTGGAGATAATTTCAAGTGATATTAGTGAAAAAGTGTAATCAACATAGCAGAGCTTTGGCATATACCACTGATAGATTTCTATTAAAACACCTCAAACCTCTCCCACTAGATTTCATCACTAGCATTCTCTAGTCAAAGTTGACTGGCCACAACCTTACCTTTCCAGGCTTTAAAAAGTAGGTGTTTATAAATGCTTCTAGAAGACCGTGTCTTTTACTGGACTTGCACATATCTCATCAATAACCTGTGATCAAGTTCAAGCCTACCAAATTTAGTGCTGAGGACAGGCTTAACTGCTTGAAAGCTCAGGAGACTCAGTTTTTCAAAACATTCTTCTGGTATGCTACATCCTCAAAAGGTTTAATATTCAGATTCGTGTTTGATGAAAGGGGCCACAAATAAAAGAGCAATAATATATGAACAGTATTATAAAGCCATAGCCCAATTCTACCTACAAAATTTCAACTGAGAGCAACAGTAATTTCACCTTAGTCATGATCAAAAAAAAACAACCAGAAAGGTAATTACAACAACTTGCTAGCGTACTTGATGCACGTACATCCATTTAGGTATTCCAGATTTAAAGAGTTTAAGCCACAGATGCTATAAGGAGTTTTTTAAATGACTAGAGACCCGCAGATGCTGCATAAATCAAACAGCAATAAGCATTGCCATTCACTGGAAAAGAAGTTCTACAGTTATTCACTGTTAAAAATGGTTTTAGCACCATTTGTGCTTCTAAAGCCATTAAAACAGCAAACAGGAAATCCTGTGAAGTCTTTATAAGCAAAGTTGCAGTATCAGTTAGTTTAAAATGCATAGAAACTATATTTTTTCTCCAAGCCTTTTCATCACTCTCTGTAACAGTTGTTGGTTCGCTATTCGGGTAAAAAAGGCCAAGCAAAAAAATGTTTCTGAAAGCTTAACACATACATAAAAAGGTGTTTGGCTATATTTCCACCAGATTTCAAAGTGCTTTCAAATGGAGACAAGTCCTTTTCCTTCTCTCCAGTATTAAGGCTCTTATAAAAAGAATAAGTTTAACTAAAAGACACTTGGGCTTTCTTTACCAAATACACCACTTAACATGCTTTAATTATCACATTTTAAGACCCTAATTCTGCAATTGTAGCTTTATAAATGTGTCCTAGCAATACAGAGGATTACTGTATTAGAAGATTTGGGCCTTGATACTCTAAAATGTGAAATCCTCAGTAGATGACAGTAAATTTCATTTATATTCTGTTTCTATTAAAAACATGGGGATTAGAAAACTGTCTGAGAAATAAAAACCAAGTTACCAATACTACAGGAGAAGTCTTTCTATTGTTTCTATTAAATCAGAAACAGTAATCTAGAGAAATTAAATGAAATACTCTTTTTCCATCAAGTTTCCAGACTTCCCTCCCCCCTCGAATTTATAAGTTTAATTATTCTGACTGAACCAGACCCTCAGGAGACAAAAGTGCTCTCAATTCCCACCAAAGTGAAAAGGTTCCATGAACTCAACATTACTCAAGCTGCTTGGGACACTTAACCCTTTTGAGGGTTACCTGGAAAAATGCAGTTAAACACACTCCATTCCTAAACAATCTACCAAAGATCCAAAACGTCAAAGGCCTGATCTTACAGTCCTTCATAAGCAGATGATGACACTGACATCGGTTGTACCATTCTTAGAAGTCATATTCGTAGAGGTCCCTCACTTGCAAACACATACACACCTAGATCCTGGAAAATCAATACCCAGATTTGGCACCAGCACCTGTATTTAGCTGAACTCCTAAAAAGCAAGTTTCAAAAGGAAAAGACTACGTTTACTGTTAATGTAATTTAAAATATACTTTTGAAGGCAGAAGTCAGGATGCTCTGTAATTCTTGTTGATGTATTTTTCTACGGCAAGCTACAACTTTTTGCAGTTTGTCTGACTAAATTTAGCCAGTTTTGTGAAATCTGTCACTGAAATGACGATGAAAACTTTGAAGCATTTTGTTTTTCAGAAAGCAGGCTCCTGCACTGATACCTTAGCATGAGAGATGCAATTAAACTGTTAACAGGAATAGAACTGGAAGCGTTGCTTGGGATGCAGACTAGAATTATGGATTCAGCTCTTGCCATCTCTAGTTCCTCTGGTGCATGTTCCACGACTTTCCTGCTGACCTGACACAAGCAGCTTTATGGGCCCCTCCCTGCCAACACAAACATCAGATCCTGACAAACCTTTACGACAACATACCAGGTGAATTTTAAAACGGAACACTTGCTTTTTAAAACCTCTCAGTGGCTCGCATTCCTATGAGTATGCGACATTGTTTTGCTTTTCTAAAGATGTTTATAGACACCTGAAAGAGGGTTCAAATTTTTTAAAAAATTTCTGTTTGAACCGATCCACCACTTGCGACAGCACGATGGAACACAGGTACGCCTGGTGGCACCTGTACTCGTGGCTCTTTGGGTCCAAACCCGCTGCGTGCCGCTGGCCCCGGCCCTGCCAGGCCCGTCGCCCCGCGGGGCAATTAGCGGGAGGCAGCGCGGCTGCGGGCCGGGAGCGGCCCCGCCGGGCCTGGCTTTGCTTAAGCGGGATTAGCGGAGCAGGACGGCAGGGCGGGTGCCCTGTGACACTGCCCTCCGTGTCACCGCGGCCGGCCCCGCGGGGGTGACAGCAGCCGATCCCGACCTCCGGCCCCCGGGAGCCGCCGGCTCGCACCTGTGGGGTGACCAGGCAGCCCTGCGGCCCCGGGCGGCGAGAGTAGCCACGGCGCCCCCCGTCCCGGCCGGCAGGGCCCCCCCACCCCGCGACTGAAGGAGAGCATATAAATTATCGTCTGTAAACAGGGCTGGGGAGCACACCCGCCGGCGACTTACAGAGAGGCGGCTGGGGGGCCGCAGACCCCCGGGCGGGCAGGGCGGCGGGGGGCGCCGAGCCCGGCCCTGAGGGGGCGCCCCCGGCCCGCCGGGCTCCGCGCCCCCCGCCGCCCCCCGCCTCAGATGAAGTGGACCCAGGCGGTGCTGTCGGGGTCCTGCGGGAGGCCGCCGGCGGGCGGGCCGCGCTGCCGGCCGCGCAGCCGGTAGTTCGTACCCTCGTTGTTGTCCCAGTACTCGGCGCCGGCGACGCGGTAGCGGACGGCGAACTCCAGCGTGGCCTCGGCGGCGGCGGCACCCAAGGGCAGGAGGAAGGCGAAGCGGTCGGTGAGGCCGTCCGCCGGCCCGGCCGGCTGGTAGGCGGCGGGGACCTCGGCGCAGCTGGCCCAGCCGTTGAGCGTGTAGCGCACCGACACGGCCTTCTCGTACGCCAGGTTGAGGACGCGCACGGCGCCGCGCAGCCCCGCCGGCTCGGCCCGCACCCACTCCAGCCTCACCTTGTGCTGCCGCACCCGCTCCGCGAAGCCGGGGCTGGCGCCGGGCTGCGGCGGGAAGAGCGGCTCCAGCAGCGGCGGCGGCGGCCCGAACAGCACCGGCTCCAGCTCGCCCAGCGCCGGCGGCTTCCTGGTCTTGAAGAGGTCGGCGGTGCGCGGCGGCGGCGGCGGGGCGGGCGGCGGCACCTGCGGCAGGTCGGCCTCGCAGAAGTGGCGCACGGAGGTGAGCTCCAGGCCGAGCGAGTCGGCGAACCGCACCGTCTTGCGGCGAGACGGGCTCTGCTGCAGCGCCGGCCGCAGGCTGCGGTCGCCGGGCGTGGGCAGCGACTTGGCGCGGCGGCGCTGCGTGGGGCTAGGCGGCACGGCGGGCAGCGAGGGCTCCCGGCCGCGGGGCGGCGGCGGCGGCTTCTCGCCCGCCGCTTCCCGCACCACGGGCGGGGGCGCGCCGTCGCCGTCGGGGCTGCAGCCCCCCTTGCACTGCTCGGCCAGGCTGCCATACAGGCAGGCGCTGCAGCTGAAGTTGCGCGGCAGGTAGAGCCGGGGCGGCGGCGCGGGCACCGAGGTGTGCAGCGAGCCCGCCTTATCCATGGGGGGACCGGCGGCCGTGACGGCGGCTGGCGCACGACCCGGGGCCCGCCGCCCCGCTGCGTCCCGGCCGGCCGGCGCTCCTCCTCTCGGGCCGCGGCGTGCGGCTGGCGGGGCGGTCTAGCGCCCCGGCCGCGGGCTCTGCCTCTCGCCTTCGCCCGCACCCAGGGGCAGAGCGGTCACCTCGGCGCGTCCCCGTCGCGGCCGGCCCCGGCGGATGCCGGCGGGTGCATGTGTCCGCGGGCGGCGGGACCGCGGCGCTCCGGCTGCCGCCGCTGCTGACGTGCCGGGGTCAGGCAGCGAAATACGCCCCGAGTCATCCTTCCTCCCCCATAGCTCCGCGCTCCCCGCCCGCCTCGCTGGCGGCCCCGCCACCTTCCCGTTACACCCCCGGCTGCCGGCCCCCCTCTCCCGCCGGCTCCCCCAATACCGCGCCTACGCCGGCCCTCTCATCCTCCTCCGCCTCCTCCTCCTCCTCCTCGCTGATGTTCTGGGTCTTTCCTCGAGGATCTCAGCCGAAAAGAGGAGGCGGGAGGGATTCCCCGGTGGAAGCATTAAAATTCATAGCGGCGCGCTCGCTCGTCCGATCCGTTACAGAAATAGCTGCTAAAGGAAGGAGCAAAGCCGGGCTCGGGGAGATTAAACGGGCCGGTAAGAAACAGCTGGCTTGCAAGTTGGATCTCGCAGTGTACATTTAAAGGAAGAAATCCAGCTAATCTGCTGTAATGCGTTTACAGTGCATCTGCTGAATAAAATACACCTGCCGCAGCCCTCCTACAGATTGCCATCGGTAGTAAAAGCGGCTCCGGTCTAAACACGGAGGGCTGGTTATGAAACACAGACCGCGTTTGTTCTTCGCAGGAGAGCGTTTACTAATTGCCGAGCGATATTTGAATTAATTATAGTTTAATGAAAAGCAGACTGGTTGCAGCCAGTTCAAGGAGCTAAAACACTATTTTAGTAAGCCGCTTCATTCGAGACTTTCCGTAATCTGGTACTCGTTTTTAATTAGTAAATTGCATTAAAAACAGTGATCCCGCCGTCCTGCCGGAGACTGAGCCTGAACTGTGTTGACATGTGATTCTGATTTAGCTTCTGAGCAGGAGATTTTACACCTTCATTGTTTCACCTGCAGCACTTGGCGTTCCTTTGAAAGTCTTGGCAGTGGAAATGCCGCTGATGAGATTAAGAATGGGACAAGAAAACCCGATAAGGACCAAGAGTTAAAAAAAAAAAAAAAAAGCCACCAGAACACGGGGTAAAGTTCCCCACTGTCTCATATTAGAACCATCAGCTTTAACTCCTTTATTAATAAGTATGAAAATAACTCCTAGGTTATTGCTGCAGGGTTCCAAATCTTTTTAATGACAGATGGCTCATAAACAGGGCATGAAAAATTATGCCCATGAGTGTTAAATTTGATACCATTATACTTCCAGATGATGTGTCGTGTCATTGTCTTACATTCGCAGAATGATCATAGGCTTTGAAAAATCAAAGAGTAATAATGTAGGGAATTACATCTGAATTCATTAGCCCAGGATCTTAAAATTGTCTCACTTGTCCTTTAACGCACACTATGGGAAAGATTCGTTAGGCCTCTTTCGCGTGCTTCCCTCCCAAAAATAAGTACGTCAGGAAAATAACATGAACTCATGTTTGGGTCTTTTCAACTCATGCTAATTTGGGGGAGAAAAAGAACAGAGCCAAAAAATTGTTCAAACAGGCTTTAAGGCTACATGCTTTTGAATTATTTTTTAGTAATTTCTATCTGTCACGATGACAGTTTTCTAAGGAATTAACACTTGTTTTTGCTGATGTTAATTTCACTTTAAAACCAGTGAACAGTAAGAATTTTATTTTTTTACTTTAATATGGAAGATCCTTGCATTTTTAAACTATTGTGTGACTGTCAGAACTAATAAACTAAACTGGTTTAAACCTGATTATATATTCAGTCAGTTCTGGATGTGTCTTTATGGTGTATACAGGGAACACGACCTTACACAGTCAGGGTGCTTTAGTAGAGTTGAACTTCCCCTCTTCTGGTAATTTTAGTTGCCTAACTTCTTATCATAAACTTGTGTAATACTCTTGCTTTGGGGCTTTTTCAGGCCACCTCTTTTCTCCCACAACCTTGGTAATATTTCACGGAACAAAAAAAAACCCAACTCCTTTCTTCACTGGTGATTGTAGGTGATGTAGTTCATGTAACTGAGGTCTAAATACAGGTTCCCCAAAGTCAGTAAACCCAAGACTGGCACAAAACGTGAGATAATCCTGTGATAAGAAAGAAAAAAAACCCCAAACCAACACAATAAGCTTTGGACTAGCCAGGTCAAGGCAACATTAGATGCAGATGAACACCCATGTAAACTGATTGAACAAAGTTCAGTAATTTCAGCTGAGTTCAGCTCTTGTCATCATCAGGTAAAACCTGATGGCTCTTCAGCCTTGCAAGAGAGCAAGAATACTGTATGGGCAGGTCAGGAGTGGAGAACAGGGTAGAAAGAGACTTTATAAGAGCATGCTCACTGTAAATAACTTTACAGGCAATCCTTCTGGAATATAGTAGAAGAAAGCCACTTAAAGGCTTTTAAAAAATCAGAATTAAACGGTACTTAAATCAGCAAAACACCAACTCACCAGCTAATCCTGGAGGTGCTCACACGTTCACCTGCATTTTCCCTCAGACACCTCAAGTTCTGGCACACGTGGGGGACACCTCAGCCTTGCCTTCGTTGAGCCCTGTCACCATGTAAACTCCGGCAGAACCTTTAGCAAAGGTATTTCTCACTTTCTTTCTCTTGATCTGAACATTCCCACATGTCTCGCTGAATCTACCGTAGGAAGTAGGCTGATGCTTGCTTTTTACTCTCTTGCTCACTTGCCAGGGGTGAAGCTGTGGGAACTGTTACCCTTTCACTTCTGAGGGTGTCCTTGTTACTAGGCTGGTCTTGCGCCTCTGATGAATTTAAGATGGAGATAGTAAATGAAAGTTCCAAGCACTGAAATTTAACAAACACACGCAGACATTTCCTCAAATAGCCTGCAGCCTTGTGCATCCTTCTGTGATGTGGAAACTGTGGTACGAGTTCAAAATGGGAAGCATCAGACACCATTTGTAAGAGGAAGTTCTTTTGGTTTTGCCTGCTATAAATATTTGTACACAGCAAATGCTTCAATCCTTAGAAACGAGCAAGCGCTACCACACATACAGAAACTATGTATATATATATACAGAAATATATGCAGTGGTAGGCATCCATACACCACCCCCCTCTCCATCTTAATTTAGTTCACAAAATTTTGAACACGTAAGTTTAGAAGTCTAATCTGACTGTTCATTTATAGTGCTATATTAAGGACATTATCCAAGGCTCTTTTCTAAATAATACTGTCAAAACCAAAGCTGATAACGAAGTCATTAGTACTGACCTAGCTAGCCCCTTTAAAGAAATACCCATTATCTTTTCCCTGGAAAATAGTATTACTATTATGACAAGATAATTTTGAAGGTGCCAGTAGGAATAGAGCAGACATTAATGTAAATTCTAGAGCTATACAGTGTTGCTCAATTATAAGGTGAGAAAAGCAGGTCTTACATTACAGTTAGTGTCAACAGGCTTAGAAAATGGCACTCAGGCATTGTTTCCATTCCTACAGATTCCTCTACCTTTGCAGATTTAAATAGCGTGGTCATAAGATAACAGTTCATCCTAATAACATTTTTGTAGACCAGTCTCTGCATCTTCCAGCTGACATTGTAAAAAATATTAGACAGCCTCATTCTGCCTATGTAGTGCTGAGTGACCCTGACATTTCTGCTGTGCCAAAATGCATTTCAAATCCGTTTGATGCCTGAGAATTTCCAACTAACTGAACAGAGATGTTTTGTCCCCTCTTTTGTTGAGATTTAAATGCTTTGCACAGAAAAATGCAAAACCAATGGAGGAAGTTTAACTGGGAGCTTTCTTCTGCTGCATTTACCCATTGCCTTGACTCCAGGTAATCTAGGAGAGAGTGGGTGCCAGTGCTGGGGAGCGTTAGGCAGAACTACGATGGAACCATTAATAGGGAGGAGTGTCTGAGCGCTGGGGCTTATCCAAAGTGGCCACTGTCACATGCCCACTTTAACTTTCCACAACAGATTTATTTTTAGTAATGAGAACTGTAGGAAGATAAAATGGATGTAAAGGCAAAGTGCATTATGATTACATCAGCTTTTGAGATGAAGTTGTGACTCAGTACGTGAATTGGAAAGGTCAGCTTCTACTCTCATTTGTGCAGCTCTTCTGAAGCAGATGAGTTATGTGGGTGTTACACTAGAATATCACCCAAGTTCAATAATCTGACATGACTACATGAATTTGACAATGGTATTTACACTGACAGTGTGTAAAGCCTTGCATGATACACTGGTTCTGCATGCTTATACTTTAAAAATACCTTCTCGCACTGTATTTTAGTCACATCTCAGAGAAATGCCAGGTAATAGAATTAGGTAATATACCTGAGGTGTATATATATAAAAAAATTAAGTAGTCTGTTAAAGAACAAAGTACCAAAACTTATCTTTACCTAACCAGGATATGCAGTCTTTATCTATTAAGATGAAAGTTGTGTGATTCACACAGTTGTATCAAGGACATTTGATGTCAAAGATCAGTGAATAATTTCCAGAAAGCTGCAAGTTCTGCTAAACAGAGATGTGACACTTGGAAAGGGTGCTTTGTGGTTGGTTTTTGGTTTGGTTTTGGTTTTTTAAGTGTCAGGATCTAAATGAAGATACGGTATTAACAACAAAATAGAATTGTGAGAGTTTACCTCAGTTCATGACCTTGTGATTCTGCCTTCTGTATGACGAAGCTCACACACAATTTTATTAGGAAAGCATTAACCATCTCTGTTGACTCCTAAGTCATTGGCTTAGACTTCTGGAGAGAGTGTAAGCTAAAAAAAGACCCAATTAAGACTGCAGTGGAAAAGGGGAAAAAAAACCCCAACTGAACAGATACATCTCATTTGTGGAGAAGATGATAAAGAGCATTTAAAATATTTTTCTTATATAAATAGTTCAGCTATTTTTAAAAGGATTGAATGTTTTTACCAAGGATTAAGTAACAACTAGCAGGGCTGGCACTCTTCCAGTTCTAGAACTTCTGACATAGATTTTCATGCAAATAGCTGAATAAATGCACTTCAGGACGTCCCCAGATCCCATCCTGCTAAGAGTGCTTCTGTCCCACTCTTCATGTATGTTAGAAAATAACCGTAGGACTTCCTAGCAAATGCAGGTGGCGGTCTCAGTAGTGCTAATGATCTGAGACACAAAAATATGCTCACTGTATGCACGATTGTAATTTTTACGGTTTTTTTTTTTTAATTTAAAGATCTGTTGTTCAGGCAGCGATTCGCTGTGATTATTTGGATTCCTTATATCGTAAGATCAGTTTGTCTCCTCTTTTTGTTGTTGTTGTTGTTTGGTTCTTCACCTTTCTCAGCATTTTTCTTCCCTTTCCCTCTGACTTGGTCATTTCATACCCATTTTTCTCACCCGCGCTCCTCTCCCTATTCACGTTTTTCAGCCCCTGTGTGGACGCTCCCGCCCTTCGGCCCCTCCCAGCACCCCCGGTTGTTCCCCCCGTTCCCACTCCTAGACTGACGATTCACAGACCCTCGCTGCACCCCCCAGCCCTTCCCCACCGGCCACCCCCCACCCCAGCCGCCTCAGCCCGGCGGCCCCCTTCCCCCTACGAGGCTCCGCCGTAGCCAGGCGAACCCCAGGCCCCACGGGATAACTTGGGCTCGGCAGGGACCCCCTGAGGGGGCGCCCCCCCGCCGCAGCGGGCCTCGCCCGCCATTTCCCCACAGGCCGCCGCGCGCCCCCCGCGTTGCCGCGGTAACCGCTGGGCGCGGGAAGGCGCCCCCCGCCGCCTCAGGCCGAGCCGCGCCGCAGCGGGGGCGCCGCGGCCGGGGGGGGGGGCGGGAGCCGGCGGGGGTGCGCGTGTGAGGGGTCGCAGTCAGCCGACGGCAACCGCCACGTCCGGCCGCTTTGAAATCCTTTTGCTGGGATCGGGGCGTTTGTTCTCGTCAGCACGGTTTACACCCGGGGCGGAGAAAAGCGCCCACCGAGCCACTGAGGGGGGTGGGGGTGGGGCGCAGCGTCCGCCCGTGGCCAGGGCCGCGCCAGCGGGGAGATGAGCCTGGTCCCTCTCGGCCGGGGCGGGGGCGGGGGGAAACCGGCACCCCCAGCCCGCCCCGGGGGGTCTAGGGGCGCCCCAGGGCCTTCCTGCAGTTCAGGGGGGCCTCCGCTGCACACCCTAACAGCAGTGCACCCTTAGCCTGTGAGCAATTACAGTGACTTCTTCCCTTGTACTCATAAGAAAATGCAAATACCTGAGTGTCCAGTTACATCCGCACACACTGTTCCTTCTCCGTATTTCTTCCTACAATGCTCTGGCTTGGTTTAGATTTCACACTTTTCCCTATCACCAGGTGCAAGGCTGAGGTAAAACTGCCTCCCTCCCTGCCTGCTTCCAGCTGCGGAAACAAGCCAGGAAACGCATGGCAAATGGGACTTGCAACAATTGCCAGTTTTGCTTAGTTGCAATCTCTTGTCAACACCACAGGTCAAGAAGCCAAGACCACACAAAATCAAGCAGAAGGAGAAGGTGAGTGAAGTGTAGATGGCACAGCTGATACAGCTTTAGAAAAAGGAAGAGATTTCAACCCATCCTATTAAGTCTAACTGCTGTCTTAGAACATACAGCATTAAAATGGAAATATGTAACCAGTTAAAACTTCAAATGTTCCAAGGTGCAGTGAAGAACCTGCCAATAAAAAGAACACTGCACCTGGGACCTGGAAGAAGTGAAAAATCCAGAAGCTGTATGGCATAAAGGGATGAATGTCCTCAATGTGCTTACTCCCCATGGCTCTGAATCTTTCAGTCTTCACGTGTACTTCCACCTGTGGATACTTCACACCCTTCTTAGAAAAACACAAAAGCCATAATCTCTCAGAAGATGCTCAGTGGTACTTCAGCTGAGGTTGCTTCCTGTAGTCACAATACTAGAGCAACAGAGCAGAAGGGTGAAAAAGGAGCTGACATTGTGAATGATGAAGTGAGGGGACAAACCCCAGAAATTCATGAATCATCATTTATCTCAAGTCATATGGACGTCTCATTCCTATAAGAAGATCCTGAGCAGTTATGCTGGCACTGTGCTCTTAGATCAGACAAGTATTGCAACTGTTTCTAATTCTATTGCTTTTAAAAAGAACAGCCATCCTGCCTGAATGCAGATTCCACCTACAAACCAAAAACAACACACAAAACACGATGGCACCCATGACTCTCTAACAGATAATGTCAGGAACAGGAATGCTGAGGTCAAGGCAGGAAGTGAAGAAAAACTGCAGGAGGTTCCACTGCTTTCTGGACTACCTTCCTTAGTCAGCCAGGCTGTGGGACCTGCAGTGCTGTCTAGACTGACCTAACATTTCTGTATTGTGGAACCGTAATTTTATGCTTTTTTAAAAGCTTGTTCGACTGTGAGGAAAAAAAAATAAAAATTCCTTGTAAGCAATGTGGGTATTTGTAGGTTTTGTAGATGCTATTAAAAGAATTATAAGCTGATGAATGCCAATTACTTTCATGTAGGTTTAGTTTCTTCCTGACCATAAGATAGATTCATTAGAGCCTTAAATAGCTTATTCTGCGGATGAAGTGCAACCTCTTCATTTAGATTCACTCTCAATGGCTGTGGTAGCCTAGCACAGTAATTGGGTATTTGATACTGCTGAGCACTGAAGCAAAGCCTAACATTAGGTACATTCTTAAATCCATGCCTACTCCGCAAGGCAGTTAATAATATTCTTAACTTAGTGCTAAAACCCTACTGAGTGTCAGACATTTGTGTACATTCCTTGCTAATTTGGCACCTAAAAGAAATGGAAATGACCTGGAAAGCAGACAGTGGTGGGACTGACAGGTATTTACAGTCATTTTTTCCATATTTGTGTAAGTAGATCCATTTGTTTAACTCTGTTAATGTGTTCTGTGCATTCCGATACTCACTTATTCTTGTTTTATCTTGTACTAAATGGAGGGATGTTCACATCAAGTTCTCTTTCGCTTTTGTGTTAAACAAACCCCAAAGTAAACCAGCAGGCTTTCCATAGATACATAAGTAACTGCATTTCAATTCAGCACTCAGGACAAGAGTTTCATTGCAACTTACCCTTCCCTTCTTTTGATGCTTTGATAAAAAATTTGGAATAGGGAACGGTGCAAGGCTCCCAATAACATGTAGTTACCACTTGAAAAGATGGAGGAATTCAGTTTTTAAAAATTATTACTTTACTAATAAACATGCATAAATGTAGGGTTTTTTTGTAGTTTTCTGGTATCAGTTTGTTAATTGTGTTCATCTTCAGGTATCTCAACATCAGAGCTAAAGAATTACCACTTTCTAGAGGCATAGTTTCAGTAAGTAGGTGGTACATATTCTATGTATCTAAACACTTACGTGTTCATTCCTTTAAAAAAAATGGAAGGATGCCATGGCTTCATGTCTTCACCCAATATTCACGTGAAATAACCTCTGAAGAATGCAGGAGCTGAGTGCCAGTGCAGTTTGCATTGTCTCCTAATACAAATTTCCCTGGGAATTCCATAGGGAAACATGGAAATCTTTTAGAACACTAATTTGTACGCCCAGGATCTTACAATTCTTTAAGAAGGGTATCTTTAAGTAGAGTGCCATAGCAGCTTGAGGTGCAGGATATGAGAACCATCGCACTGCAGGTTAGAACAGGGCCACCATTTGTCTGGCAGCAAATTTGACTTTTCAAGCGACGGTACCTCTGTTGGCGAGCAGAGTGCTGCCTACTGAACCGCAAATAAAATAAGCACCTACACCAGAAACAGCACAAGGCTGCTGACAGGATTAATGTCTTCTGTATCCCTTCACTCTTCCTAAGAACAAAAGCTAAACTTTTCAATCTCAACTGGCAGTAGTTTTTTGTACCCATTTGGTATTTTGTTGCAAGTCAAGAGGGAAAGTTATAAGGAATCTATTAAAAAGTTACAATGATCTATTAAATAAATAGGTCATTATAGTTGATACTATGACCTATATGCATCTTTTATATCTTTCAGTACTCTGGATATCTGAAAAATCACAGCCAGCAACTATCTGGAGCCAAGCTCTATCTTCGTGGTTAGTTTCCAGGAAATGTAGGGGTGGGTTTGGTTTGGTGGTTTTTTTTGTTTGTTTGTTTTGGTTTGGTTTGGTTTTTTGTAGTAACTTGTCAACAATGGTGCTACAGTTACACACATGCAATATCATTTTCACAGAACAGAGACACTAACACATCATTTTCTTCCCTCCTTTGTAGCCTTCCCCTTATGGTAGCTATTTTCTAATTCTGTTTTTTCATATTTAGATATAAAATGCAAGCTCCACAAAAGCATTCTTCACAAATAGCCCCTACATAAAAAAAATCCACACGTACTTGTTTCAGTCTCAAACAAATCCATATATACTTGTTTCAGTCCTATTTTTCATTACACAGAAAATTCAAACATGTACGTATCTCTGTAACTAGTAACATTTCCCACAGTCCAGAAGGAGAGAACTATTCCCTCCCACCCAGACAACTGAAAATACTGCTGCTTCAGTGAGAAAACTGAAAAGTGAACTGCATTACCAAGTAACAGTAAGTAAAGCCAAACATGCTTGTTATAGTAACTATAAATTGCAGCCATTGCAGACAGTAAGTAAATTCTTTAGGACTACAGGAAAAAAAAATGTTTAAAGTTGCAGCGAAAACTATAAACTTTATTTCCACATTTTCCAGTGTTTCAAACCAGATAAGATTTTTGCTGAGGTTTTGACAGTGTCAAATCAGACAGATTAGACAGAGGTTTTACTACAAGCTGATATTTCTAAGAACCACACTCGCAGATTATTGCTACAAGACCCGCAGCAGAAGACCAGAAAAGCTGCTAGCTGAAGGCCTAGAACATAAAGACACTTAAGCCATCATAAGTTTAACCAAGTTAAGTGCCCTTGAATACACCAGGTTCTCCAGGCACAGGAAACAGCAGCTTCTTGTTTACGCGTCAGTTTTCTCAAGAGTAAAGTAATTCCCGTTCAAGGAAAGGAAATAAGCTCAGGGGCTAGATCAGCTAGAAGTGCTTCCTGTATTCAAGGTGCCAAAACAAAACAAGTGAAAAGGGAACTGTTGACAACAATGTAAAAATACAGTGATGGAACACCTGAAAGTTAAATCAGAGGTTTTCCCCCTTTTGTTTTAGGTCCAAACTTCCAAAGGACTGATTCCAGAGAACTTGCTGTCAAATCCTGGGGCCAGAAAGAAAATTTGCCTCTAATTCCATTGTTTTGTCAGAAAACAATCAGCTTGCCAGCATGCAATTTCTCTAAGTGAAGGAAATTCAGGAACTAAACACAAACCAGTCAGGGATGCTTTCACTGCCAGTAGTAAGTGAACTCTCAGCAACAGCAAGCAAGAAAGTAGCTCAAAAATACGTGAGTCTTCTCTGGTCTCTAACCAGCCATTTTCTTCTCGTGTTCTCAATCACGATTTAAAGTTTGTCTTGCCTTTTACACTGTCTACCGTTTGTGAAAATTTCACGAGGATCAGTCTGTCAAAGCATCAGACTGTTGTTCATGGGCCAAATCTGTTCTAAGGAAAACCTGAAATAACGGCTGAACCAAGCAGAATCATCCCTACAATGGGAACAGGGCTACTATTCCTAAAAGGATAGTCAGCATCTTATACATCTGACTCAATTTTAAATGCTCTGAACAGGGGAATTTAGCTTCTAGGTACTTACAACATACTCCCCTCTGGAAATACCTTCCATATTTTACTACCTCTAGGGCTGAACGCTGCCTTGTGTGAACACTCACCTCAGTACGATGGGACTGAAAACAGCAGCCTGCTACACGGCAGAGACTGCTTCATGCACGGCTATAGCTGAGGCAATAGAACAGATGAATTTTCAGTCAAGGAGCATCTGCTCATTCACCGACTCTGAATTATCTAAGGTATACAGGTAACAGTGGAAATCAGCATTTTCTATCCTCCAACTAACAGAAAACGTTGGGATCGTTACTAAGCTTGGGAACTGTACAGGAAGACAAGGGACAAAGTATGGTCCATATTCCAAATGAACCTACTCTAGTTTTTTCTTTTAAATATTCATAGCGACAAACATTATTTTCTCAGTTATACAAAAAAACCTGCAAAATAATATAAGCTGTTAGAGAGGACCGTAATTTTCTAGTAGGATACTTTGAAAACTAATTATCATAATGCAGTTGAATTTCTACCTGATGTTATGACTCCAGAGATCTTGAAAATTACAGGAGGGGTGGATGGTAAGGTAGAAGAAGAACGCAGAGTAATCCTTCCATCCCGAGTCTCTTGTGGAAGACATCTGTCAGTGAACTGAAACTGCAGAGGTATTCTGCTGTGCACACGAGCTAATTCAATATGAACTTTTGCACACGCTGCGGAGAGGTTTGAGATGGAGCACCACTAGCGCAGGCAGCCTGGATGCTGCTGGTCAGAAGAATCCAGCCCTCCCTGCATGCATCAAATTCCACACAAAAGCCTACACACAGGTTCACTTACAGCAGGGAGCCTCTCAAGTGGATTTGTTTCAGGTTTATGAAATGTAGCATCTTGACATTCTGATTACATTTGTGTTGCAAGTTTAAACTTCCTAGGATTTAGAGAAGTAGGACTACACAGGAAAACTTTTTCCACCTCTGGAGATGAAGGCCTGACGTTGTTAAGATAGTTTTAATTTAAAAAACCTCTACCAATTCCAGAGACACCTAGCTTTCAAAAGGCAAGATGTTAAGGAGCAACGGGTGCCAGTGGGCACTGAACACCCCACCCGTGTCTCTGCAGGCAGGAGATCACAGCCATTAAAACAGAAGGCGAAAATGGATTGAAGTTAACTTTATTCCAAAATACGTATAATTTACAGGACTAAGTGCTTCATTTGTGAACAAAACATTTCAATACTTGTGAATAACTTACTAGCAGCTTTGTGTAACACTCCAGTTTCCAACAGAGGGAAATACTAAACAGTATTTTGGCACAAGGTTTTCTCTGCATGCATTACTTAGAAGTTTCACAATTACTAGGACAACATTCCTTCTTTGGGATTGTCTTTTGTAAAACAGGTCTAAGAAATGAATGCTTGCTTTTCTCTGCTCATTGCAAGTGTACTGGCTTAAATAGTAAGAACTAAACATGGACATTCTTCGAAAACTAAATTTTCCCACTAGATCAAAATCCCACCAGTGATAAGAAGAAAAATATTTTAAAGACAATTTCTCAGCCTTATTGAGATTAACTCACACATGCTTTGGGAATGAGACTTAAATTGGATGCTAATCAGGTGTTGAATTCTGTAAGCTGAAAAAAATATGGCTATCTTTCATATCTAGCTTTATCATAGATGCACTTGCAAATATCTGTAGATGGAAGTATTGTCAATCTAGCTCTGCATGCAAGTGCTTGAAGCATGCATGTAAAGCGCTAGTTGTTGTGAAACGCACAGTTTACATCATCACAAGTCATCTATTATATCCCATTGCTAGCTATGGTGAAGATACTGCTGTAAAGCCAGTACGTGAAAAAGAATCAGAAGTAAAGGACTTCTGGTTTTTAACTCAGGAGTGCCTTCAGGAGTTTCCACTGTTTCAGGCTGCCCAATTACATTTTCAGTGAAGTGGAAGAGTCACGTACATGAACACAAACATACCCTCACCCTGACTGCAAGGCAATGCAGAGTTGAATGCTGTAGTTCCTCGATTCTGTTCATTGCACAGCAATGGTGTTTTAAACAAGAAAATTCAGTCATGCTCCAAGCAGCAAATCCTTCTAGCACACATTTAAATTCACATCAACTGTTAAAAAACAACAAAAGAAACAGAAGATGCATGTTTGCACCATGCATTGAAACTTGCTACCATTAAACAACCCTATCTTCATAGTGTTCATACAGTTGTTGATGGAAGCCTGTTTACAGTAGGCCTGTTCTACCAGGAACTCAAGCATAGCAGCACCTTAACCCAAACATGAATGAAGAAAGCTTGCGAGGCCCAGAATGTTAACAACGCTTTGGTGTGAATGTATTTGGAACACTAAATTGTACATTAAGATCATGTTTAAAAAACCAACACATCAGAAATACATTAAAGCAAAGGAAACTGTACAACCTTAATGATAAAGGCCAATACATTTGGTTCACCTCTGAGCTGTCATTTCAGTAACTTTTGCAAGTTGAGCACACTACATTGATTCAGTATGTATGAGTCCTATTGTCTTACCCTATATTTGAGAGGCTATTAAAAAAACCCCTAACGCCCTAAGATCCCAATCCTGCCAACACACCTCTACCCAGCCTCACAGAAAAAACAATTCAGAACCAACTAAGCATGTGTTAGCAGGACAAGGATTTAAAACTGTGGAAGGCTTTCTTTCTTTTGTTGCATCCACACAACCAAGGTACATATGACAAACAAGGAAATTCAGCCTTTTGTTTTCAACAGAAAAAATGACTGCACGTGCATCTTGGGATAGTAATTTGTACGGCGTGTTAGTTACATACATTATTTTTTACAGACAGTGATTGAATTGTTCAAAACTAAATGAGGTTTCACCAGGCTTGTTTTACAGCTGTTTAATTTACAGCTGCAAGTGTGTATATATATCTATATGTATGCAATTTTGTCCCCCCCCGACTTCATATCCTTTGGAAGTTAAAATTTTCTAGACACAAGCAGCTTTGCATAGCTAAGAATGCGTAGTGTAAGTAAACTGACTATAAACTACGAATTTCTCTAGGCAGACATGAAGAACTGGGGGAGGATTCCCTCCCTGCCCAAAGCAGAAAGAAGTATTTACAAGCATATTAGTGGAAATGGATGCAAATAAAGCCAAAAGAAGAAACATATATCTACTGTCATACAGTGATGCATTGTGACAAACAAACATGGAAGGTAACAAGACAGACCTCTCATTTTTCAGCTGTTTTGTCCTCATACAACCTGTGTCCCAAATTTGCTATGTTTCTTTGATTTTTTTATATACTAAAGAAAAGCTCAAGTGAAACTACACAAGTGCAAATTAAATTTTAGAGTAGCATTACACAGGTATCCAGATCAAGATCCAGCAATCACAGTGTAACAGAATTAAGCAGGAAACACAAAGAGTAATACAAGTAACATTAGTATAACTTCCAGATAAGAATTTGTGCTAAGAGGCTACAGAGAATCTGGTGTTACTTTCTGTACAACAGTTCAAATGGCATTAGGGGATACAAAGAGAATAAGCAAAGTAGTAAGTCACTGCTGACCAATACTTACGAGAGACAGTGCCTTGAAAATCAAATCAGAGACAAACTGCAGAAAAAGGGAGATAAGTGTCATTTAGTACTACCAAGACATAGTTCTGACTGAAGTTTATTTTTAGAACAACAGCCAAAACAGAAAAGTAGCCATTTTGAAGAACTTGTTCATATACAAAGAATTTGTACTATTCAGCAACAGTATTTCAGCTCAGGTTTCATTAGGTTTACTGTTGGATTCAGCAAACCGTGAAGTCTGGGTGCAGTCTTCACATTTTCACAAAAATACTTAATAAATCCAAAGTGAGTGACATATGCCAGCAACATAGGATCCAAACCTGTCTCTGACTTCTATGAATAATTTATGGGAACCAAATTTGTGAAGAAACAAGTTAATTCTGGTCAGAATGAGCCACTTCACGAAGACAATGCAGACATATTTAGTACTTTTTTAATACTGTACTTTCACTAAATAATTTCATGTGGTAGTACTGTGTTGACCTAATCAAAGTTCAAACTATTTTAAACCCATAGGATGAGGGAAAGGAATGGTATTTGCATGTTATAATAAAACACACAAAGCTCATAAATATTCTTAGTTACAAAGTACAGTAAATGAGTTACGATTACATTGTAAGATTGCATCCACACAAACTAGTTTTTTTCTGATAGTCACTGATGCAAAGAGCTTTGGCTTACACCATGAGAATGTGGCAATTGTCATTCGGATTTGTAAACCAGTTTCAAAGTTCTTTAAATGCTAGCTGGTCTCTCAGAGGATTACAATTCAAAGCCTTCTGTAATTCTTCTCCTTATTACCTACGAAAAAATGACTGACTTTCTAAATTCAGAGGTCATGAACAGTTTCTCACTTTTGCATTCTGTAACTGTGGAAAACGCAGTCTTCCCCAACCAGATCTATAGTAACTGCTTCTCTTCCATGCACCAGTAAACTTGCACATGGGAAACACAGAAGCCTATGTATGAAGAAATGTTCTCTGGTATTCCAGCCAGGGGGAAGAAAGGAGAAGGAAAAACACTTTACAACCTGAAGATGCAATATTACTAGAAAAGTATTGCAATAGAGTAAGTTAACCTAATTTTGTCATTTATCTTATTTCCCAATCTCAAAGTAGGCAGGTAAATACAAATGAGTCCTATCTTCAGAATAAACAGAATGACAAGCGATGCCTTCCTTTTCTTAATATATCCCAACCTTAAGATCAGAACTCTAGGCATTGTGAAAACTGGGGGGGCTTTCCCCAAAGCAGAATTACTGTACTCCTGGGGGGAACTGCAAGATTCCTTTCTTCAGCCAAAGACCAGAAGAACTCGTACTTACAAATGCTGAAGAATTAAAACAGGCAACGCAGCTGTGGTTTCAGGAGTTTTTCAGGAGGAAAATAAAAGTTTCAGGGTTAATCTAAAGAGATTATTTCCAGTAAAAGTAGAGACACTTACTGTATTATTGCATTAACTATGGCAATTTAAGAGTGGTAGAAGACAAAAGAAAAAAAAAGGTATTGCTCATTTTCAAAAAAACAAGCTTGCTGCAATGGATGAGTAACTTCACTCCCACATCCTTGAGCTGAGGATATGAAGCACGAAGCATAGTGAGTCTTCAAAAGCTAAGGCTTGGACATACATTTATTGATGGGCTGCCTAGCAAACACGCAGCCAATGCCTCCCTCTCACAGTGGAGAAGGAAAGTCTATTACAGGCCCAGGAACTTGACATGAAGAGGTTTTCCTTTTCATTTAAGGTAACAGAAACTAAAACCTGTCCAGGACAAAACCAGAGGCCTATATTATGCAGGCTATTATAGTAAGAGATAAAAATTAGCTAAGGCCAAATTCCAACATACATTCACAACTGGCTTAATTTTTTTTTTTCCCATGCAAATGAAAAATAATGCAAACAATGGTATGAGGGGCAAGATGAACATTAAACAAAATTCCAAGAGGTCACACATTTCCTCTCAGAAAAATCGGTTTGAATTTGACTATATTCAGAAAAAACTCTCTGAAAGCTGCAGGAACTGAGGGCTGCAGATCAATATGCAAAAGCAAAATACAGTTGTTCTGAAAGGGCTTGTGAGCTGATCTCCCCGCTCTGTTGTATGGGTTCCAATTGGTTTTGGAAGCGGGAAGTCCAAAACCAGGAGTCCGGGTGAGTAAGTATCTGAGAGAATTTAATATCCCGTTTCTCAAGATTTTCTGTCAAGGTAGCAGATGTATAAACCACTGTAACATTTCTCAACTTATATCTTAATAAAGCTAGGAGAATTTTAGTGAAAACTAGTCCCGTCTTTCAGGCACACACATTGTAGTATTTGCATCTTAAAAATAATTTAAGCAAATCCCTCCCGAAGACTCTAAAGATGTTAGTCCCGTTTATTACACTAGCTAAAAGGGCGACATGCTCATTTTCCTATAATTACGTATTCCAAATGGTTTTCCGACCCTTCAAAGGGCATCAGTGACACCCAGGGAAAAAAAATAAAAAGGTACTGCTGTCTACATATTTTTTGATAATATACTCAACAATTCAAGAGTCTGTGTCCAGTGTGTTGGACAGGTATTTGGAAAATGCCACCTTATGCAGGAGAAAGCTGTGAAGGCATAAAGGAAGACCATACGGCTTACTATGTTCATGCCAGATTTAAAATTCAAGCTACTAAAAAAAGTAAACCGAAGTAGCTTACACTAACAGAATCCTCCCCCGTAAGTTCAGGGAAGCATCTGAACCGGACAGGTCAGGGCTTTGGTTCAGCACCCTGGAACTCTATACATAAGCCAGGAACAGAGAGGCATATACACAGGACAACTTAAAAAGTTCTGTTTAAATGAAAGCAGTATCAGCTTTGTAAAGAAGTTTGAGGAAAAAACATAGGCACCACAATTTTTTTTAAGGTTCAAATGTACATTAACATGTTACAGCCCCCCCTTCCCCCATTTATACACACACAGTTTATGTAAAGTTACATATTCAATAGAGTACCTGCAGCAGGACAAGTCTCTTAGGCCAACTGCTCACAATAACTACATTCAGTAACGCAAAGTGAATAACTTGGTCAAGCCATCTCTCCCACCCCAATAATTTAATTTCAAACCACAGGAAAGTTATATTATGAAGTACTCAATGGTTGGGCTTGCCAGAGCTCTGAAACAAGGAGCACAGCTCTTCACAGGTCTGTGTTTCTACTGAACTGAACTGGGACTCCATTGTATTCCAGGCTAAGTCAGCCAGAAGGAAGTCGTCCATTGCTGTCTGTGTCTCATTGCTGGTGAGGAATAAACTCCCTAGGTTCTCAAAGCAGCTATCCATAGTCTGTGTTTCAGTGCTACTGAGCTGGACTTTGCTTTCAATATTCTGAGTAGGGCTATTTTTAGTAGCCAGATATACTTCTGTCTGGGTTTCTGTATCAGATGAGTCCGTACTCATGGAGAAACTAGACTGCTTCAGAATACTCCCTAAAGGCAGATGGGTATTACTGTCCAAAAAAAAATTCAAGTCTGTCTGTGTCTGTGTATCAAACATCTCCAAACCTAAGAAGTTAGAATTTCCTCGGCAGCTATACGATTGAGTGGCGCTATCTGAAAATAAGAAATCAGTCTGAGTTTCAATGTCCAGCGACTCCAAAACTGGCTCAGAGTTTAGGGTACCAAGCTCACTCTCCTCAGTCTGAGTTTGGATATTGGATGCTGAAAAGAACTCTTCAATGTCAAAGTCTATTCCTGTGCTCTGTGATGGACCGGGTGGCAGATGCGTGTCAGCATTAGAACTGGTCTCAGACAAAAGGCCACGATTATCCAGTGCCTGGCCAGACATGTTTCCTGAAAAGATGTTCTCCAGATCACTTAGTAGGTCCATCGTCTGGGTTTGATTATCCATCGTATTTTGAGGTGGAAGTATATTAGTCTGTGTATTGAAGCCAATAAGGGATTCAGACTTCACCGTATCTTGATTCAGGCTCTTGCAATTACTCCTTTGCAGCAAGGTTTGATCAATATTTGCAGGCATTAAATTGTTCTCTGGAAGTTCAATGTGAGTAGAAACATTATATGATGAATGAACGTTGTCAAAGATGTCACTGCACATTACAGCCTGGTCCATTTGCACTCTTCCATCAACAGTGTCCTCTGTCCTCCCAGTCTGAGTCTCCCTAGAAATGCCACTCGCTGGAAAACAAACCTGACTAAAAGCATCAGTCTGAGCAGCTATGGATGAAGTCAGTTTGGAAGCAGGCAGCAGCGTCTGTGTTTGTACACTGATGGGTAATGAAACCTGTGAGCTGAATGAAAGATCAGTCTGAGAGCAAGAGGATACAGAAGAACTGGGAGTCCAGGCTGCAGCTGGTACAAAGTTCTGTGAAATATAAGATAAGTCCGTCTGTATATTTATCGAAGAAATTTTATTCTTGTGACAAGCATTCCCCAGCTCTTGCCCTGTGTCATTCAGTGTAACCTTATCCAACTCAACTTGTACACCAGTACTTACCGGTTCGTGATCACCAGAATTTGTCACTTTTGAAACAGGCATACTATCTTTAAATACAAGTGTTTCTGCCTCCAGTGCTGGAATCAGAATTCCTATAGACTGAGGCAGTAAATGAACAGTACTTACAACTGGACCTTGGTTATCAACAGCCACTACAGCAGGTTTGACCGAAGAGTCTGTTGCAGATACGTATACAGGCAAGTGAGCAAGCTGCATCACTGGGAGTTTAACCAAAGCCACCCTGGGCTTTGGTAAAAGCATCTTCGGTGTACCTTTTGGCTGCATTTGGTTTGTCAAGTTAGAGCTGCAGGAGCCTTCAAGAGAGGCCACTAGTTTCACTTCAGAGGACTCCAGTTCCTGAGTGCCAGGATTGTTATTGTGTGTATTGATGAATGCTTCATTTGCTTTCTCTGCCAACTGTTGATTATGTACGGAGGTTTCCATTTTCCTTTTCTTACTAGGAGGATCCCTGTGAACATGAGATCAATAATTTATACTCCTTTCAAGCACAAAACATCTCCCTTCCATTCTTTCGAGTCATTGCATTGAAAATATAAACTGAAGTCACAGATGAAGTTGGATATGAGAAGACAACTAATCCTGATTAAAAACATAAACTGACTCCAGGAACATCAGTTTTGTAAAATTTCACTCCTCACGCTCCCATTTAAAGAAGAACACAATGTTACCTCTTTTGTGGAGACCTATTTCTAAACAGAGGTGGAAGTTTAGATGGTTTCTTCCCTCTCGTACATTAGGCACCCTGATTTGAAGATGTTTAATTTGTTACTTTGATGCTAACTGAGACTGAGCATTGAAGGGACAGTGCTCTTAAAATTACCATGCAGGTAAAGGTCTCTCATGGAAACTGAAGATACAATTTGCACTCCTTCACACAAAACTTAATTTTGCAGCAGTTTAATCTCCAAGACAGATGGGCTAGGCCTCAGGAAACAGATTGCCCTTTATGAAATACATGTACACGTTAAGACAACTATAAATCTAAACATGCATACATAGGCGTTAAAAAAAAAAAAAATGCACTAATACTTGCAAAGACAGCTAGACTATAAAAGAAAATAAACTGAACTGCATTCCACACCACAGCTACCAGCTATAAACATTTTCAAATCATCTCTGCTTTCACAGAACTGTAAAAGCAGATGCAAAAGAACCACAAGCATTTATGCCATGCAGTGCAGTGTCATCAGTACGTTTTATTTTACACATGGAGAAACCTGATCTTATTGATTAGACAATCATCACCAAAACAGAAACTACTAAAAGCAACAAAGCAAAGAAACTGCAAACTGCTTTACAGCTAAAACAATGTGAACTTATTTCCCATTTAATCTACAGAAAGGAGACAAAATGCCAGTACATGGGAGACAGAGGACTTGGTGAGAATTTAAGTACCAATACTTAACGGCTTCACTTTTACCTGTGTTCTGCAGGAATTTCATGGCCAGTTCTGTAAATATGAGACAGTAATGCTGTTCTGCTGGCGTAAGGGCACCCACAAGTACACTGGAAAGTCTTGCCACAGACCTCTATATGCCGTTTCAAGTACCATTCTGTACCATAGGAGTTACTACATTTATCACATTTGTGCTTCTTTTCAGCATGCATTTTCATAAAGTGCTAGAATACACAATGAAAAGTAAACATTAGCCTTCAGCTAAGATTAAAAAAAACAGAATATCATGTTTTGGGAGACATTAACACTTGCATTTTTCTATCTGTTAAACAGGATTGAAGAGCAGAATTAAAAATTTTAAGTCTCATTAGGAATAAGTTACAAGCTTAAAGAAATCAACAGAATTCAAAGTTTGCAAATCTGCTTGTGCTATGTGCATCTTAAAACAAAGATTACAATAAACATTCCTGTGCCCTAATGCTATTGGAGGTTTCCTATGGACATTAATAAATCTATAGACAAATCTTGCCAGAGTGTAGTAAGTACATGTTGCAACATGTGCACACTCCTGAAGATCTACAACTAAGCAAACAGTCTCAAGTCAAACAGGTCAACTTCAGAGCAAACATCAGAATTTTTCCTTTTCATTTACAGCACCAAGTGCTAGCCACTCAACCTCTATGGCCTTCCCACCTTATCACAGGTAACCCACAGCAGCCGAGTGCTTTGTTTACTCACTCATGCAGAAACAATTCTCACATGCTTTCTTAAATAGGTAACCAGTAAGCAAATGCCTTTTGAGACTAGAGCAGAGAAAACCTCTTAATTCTTCACCAGCTGAAAAAGTAGTTTAAAAGCATCAGTCACATATGAAGCCTTTACTGGTTGCTACTGTGATTCTCCCCACCCCTTTGATCTTTGTCCATCTTTTTAATTTCTGGAGAGGGGCTGTCTTCTAGTTTAGCAGAACACACTGGTATCTGCTTGATCAAAAGGTTCAAGTCCTCTAACATCAACATGCAAATTCATTAACCGTATGCCTACGTGGAGTTTCCGCATACAATTCTTCAACTTCTGGATATATGCTGAGAGGCTTTGCTCATATCTGAATGCAAAAGTGTACACTTTCTGGAGACAGTCAGGACTAAATCAGTATGAAAATGATACTTTAGGAAATAGGAATACCTGTTTTACAAGAGAAAATTGGGAAAATGGTCTGTTTGGTCCTCTAGGGCAGCCTTCAATAGGACAGCAGTAGAATTTCTGTGATGTTTTCAAACCCTTCCTTATTGGCGCATTACGTTTTCCATCCTGAAAAAGAACCAGTTGAGAAGCTAATTCCACAGGTTTGCCTATTAAAGACAACAACCAGAACAGACGCCAACTCTGGCTCACTGAGTTTACGCACCTCAATGAGCTGAAGGCACTTTCTTAAGTGATTTTAAAGTTCAAAAGGAGTTTTTCACCTATGTGGATGCTACTTTGCAAACATACCATGAAAATTACCAAGTGAAATTACAGCAAGCTCTGCAGAGTAGTGGTACTGTACTATTTACTTTTACCAAGATACTTGCTGCCCCAAGCCAAATACAACTGCCTTTTGTGTTACTTGAGCCCAAAAGCTTTCCCTACAGATACTTCACTACACTGCCAATTCAATGTGGTTTTACTCGTTAGTAGCAGAATCTACTTGGAGGTCCATTAAAATTAGTCATACGCTGTGTAACACAACACTTCTGATGTTGGAATTCAGTTGGCACTATTTAGATTTTACTTGGGAATCTACCTGTAATTAAAGGAAAGACACCAAGCTCACTCTGTCACTTAATTCAGATCACAAACCAAACCTCAGTTAAGCCTATGAAACTAACAACTGGTATGCCAATCCTGAACCTCCAGACATCAAACAACTGGTATAGCTGTGCTTTCCGCGTGATCTGCCTCACTGACCATCACATGCACACAACAGAACAAAGCAACATAAGTTACTCAGAGGACCTCAAAAAAACCTATGAACAGGACGCACAAGTGGGATTGTCTGGATTGTTCCACCACACAGAACCTATTCCTATTGAGGACACAGACATAGAAACCACAGGATGTATCCCTCCAGACACATCCTATCTGAAAGAGTCTCAGTGGAAACATCAGGCACCTGTGTCCAAGTAAAAACTTAAAAGTAAACTATTAAAAACGTGATGCTGAGAGTAGCTGTGAGTCTCCTTACATCCTGAGACTGAGTAAGAGGCCAACCCAGTCCCCAGAGCCAGCTACCGTAGCCCCAATGACATCCCCAAGATGATTATTCAGGGAAGAATTAACAGAGCATGCCCTGTTTGAGCTCTGCACCCGATTTTCCTTACCATGACAACAGTGACAGTAAGCACAGTAAGTGGCAGAATTTTGATTTTACACCAGTCACTCCCTAACTACCTTCTTCAGGCATATTTCCAGCTACTGCGTGTTTACGCAGGTTAGACCAAACATAAAGAATTCACAAAGTGCAACAGTTGTCCTGTGTGAAGCAAACAGAAAGTAGGTACGGCAGCTGCCAGAACACAAAGGGGTTCACTGCTCACACCCCTACTTCTTACCTAGCTACAGTTCGCCACGCTTCAGGAATACCATGAAGCAGATGAATAGGACATTTCAATGCTTTTGTTTTTCCTCAAATCGTCTCTCAATCTAAGATACTATGTGTAAAATGTAACCCCTTCAAGCAGTATTTCAAGTTATATTTCCACATGCTCAACACTGCTACTTGTTGACAATGCCACAAATTCGTTGTTCATGACCCATCATGCTCAAAGAAACCAAGTTCAGAGCCTCTGAACCAAAATCACCAGCCGCTATTTCATCAAGAAAACCTAGAATAATTCTCTAAAAAGTGAGTTTTCATGTAATGTTTTAACCTTCTAAGCATTTTTATGTGCAGCAGTTTTTCCCATGGACAAACCATTTCATAAACAGGCCTGTTTTATCTCTGCTGAATAACCACGGTCCTAGAGCCACTGCCCAAAACAGGAACATGACTCAAAAGAAATCCAGTTGTTCCAGCCCCACTACCCCCAATTACACTTTTTAACCCTGAGTTCACCCAGAAACACTCTGACCAGATACCAGTCTCAAAGTCTTCAGAAGAAAAAAAGATCTGCCTTTAAGTCAAAACTATGTTTGGTTTCTCCCACTGGAGACTAAATCAGTACGTGTAGTAAGAGGCAATTGGCGTTAATGTCTCCCAACGAAGGAGTTCGCCAAAGTGTGTTATATTTAAATGGCACCACCCAAGAAACGACAGGGTAATACGGGAAATAGGTTCAGGCACCTAACAGGTAAACCACAGACAGGTTATTTAAAACTACTGAAGTATGAACGTGTAGAATAACACCAAGTGTTTAAAAGCTATATAAACATGAGTAAGATGCTTTTTTAACAGGTGGAACATAGACTTTGGAGGCACAGATCACAATAAATTTGTTGTGACAAGTTGAGAGATACTCTAAACATGTAAGTGTAACCCTATCCAGACAGTAATCTTGTTCTGACCATCTTCAAAGTCCTCCTGGCTCCAAATGGTTAATCTTATATCTTCTCAAAAACCGGTCTGGCCAGTCATATTTCAGATGCTCTCACAAGTCCTTTCCTTGTATATCTGATTTTACTTCCCGTATTTCTGCAATACCCACCCACCAAAATTATTGGCAGATATTTGTGCAATTAACTTCTCACAATGCAGATGCCTGTATTGTAAGGAATGCTGACATTCCAACAGGGCTTGCAGCAACACCATGGGAAATGGGAAGTAACAATACTTGCTAGTGATTTACTCAAGGTGAGCTTAATGATGTCTTGCTTTCCTACAATAGAAAGGCTTACTCCAAAGGATTAATTTAAAACATTAAATTACAGTACACTGTAGCCAGCTATGTTAAAACATTTTTTTTTCAACAGAAGACCATGTATTTCTTTACTAAATAGCATGGAGAGAAGTGCATTTACTCTTACTGTAAAAAATATTGCTGTAGTGTAATACTTGCGTTTGGGTAAGCTACCCTTTCCAGTTCACCACTGATGACAGCCTCCCTGCTATCATAGGAATCCACAGAACCCTCTCTTTCACATGAACTCCTATAGCTTCATTTTTAAACTACAGAGGTCTTCCCCCTTCTCGCCATAAAATAATGCAAAGACCAAAGGATTAAAAAAAAAATCAAATCCTGATATATTAAGTGCCAGTTTATACCCACTGTTCTCATTTTTTATGGGCTTACTTAAGCTAAGGAGCCAGAAAACAAACACTTAAGTATCAACACTTCATCATATCTTGTTTTGTTAGGCCAAACAAGCCAAATTCTTCTCATTTCCCTTTGTCAGACACACTTGACATTTATCACCCTTAACAGCCCTTTTCTACACCTCTTCTGGGTTCACTTTAGCTTATTTGATTTATTTAGATTCCTCCCCTGCAGCAGTGACAGAGAATATCCTTCTGATGTATTTTAGGATTGCCCTTCTCACAGCAGCATTACCATAAAAGCTCATATGCTATGACCAAACAGCTTTTGAAAGTGTTTCTCATCTCAGTTCCTTCTGTTACAAACCAGGACTGATCAAATCTTTTGTTATCGCTCCACAACACTACAACCTTCCACTACTGCACTTGGCTCTGTTTTTACAGGGCAATCTTGTTTTCCTATGTGGACATACTCCCACTGCAGCAACAATGACTCACAGTTTTTGGTCTTAAAAGAACCTATTGGTGCTACTTTTGTTAATGAAAACTAACCAAGTCAACCTCCCTTCTCTTCAGCACTATTAGGTTCTCTCCCTCCCCAATAGCTTCTTACTGTCCCATGTGCAAGGTCGCCTCTTCACTAATTCCTCATGTTTTGCTAACACAATTTAAATTATTTTTGTCTGGGGAAATCTGTTATCTTGTAAAAGGAAATATCAATACTGAATTATTAGTCCAAGTCCATCTCTTTTTGGAGAAACAGAGTAACACACACCTAGATTTACATCTTTTTACCTTCCTATCTTTATCCTTTAATTCAGGATGCATTCTCAGCCATGCATAATACTGGAGGCATTTTATCTAAGACAGTACAGAAAAATGAGGTTCCCTCATTTTACTCTCCATTACAATGTCCTTGGAAGAAGTCAGATACTCCTGAAAACCTGCGTCCATCCATGTTTCAGTATTTGGATAAATACTAAAAGCTATCACAAGATTTAGTAATTAGCTGTATGAAATACGTTATAAACCCGCAAGGTACCAACAGTTAATAGCTATCTTGGCAACCGGTGAGAAAGCAGCACCTCCTCACCCATGGCACCCTGCACACAGGTTATATAACCCACTCGCCGCAGTCCCTGTCAGCTCGCAGCACAGGCTCACAACCGAAATGACCGCCTGCTGAACCTGAACGAATGTTTCCAACCTCTGCACCTCCACTCATACCTATGCGTGAGATACAATACATGCCAAAGCTGTTAGCACGTATCAGAAAATGAAATAAAACAAAAGATAGGAAATAGCAAGTATTCTTGAGATTATTTCATTTTGTTCACCACCACCCACCATCTGTAACACGCTCGGTTCTGCAATTTGCCATTTCACAAAACAAGTGCGTTTATTATTTGCCTGCTGGGGCTGCATTTTCAGATTGCAGCTACGAATGCTGCACTTGAGGTTTGCCAGGAATAGGATATTCACACCCTTAGCATTACGATTTTGGAAAAAGAAAGGACATCTTTCAGAAAGGCCCACACTCAAGTATATGCTTGCTGAACCGTGGCTCTCCTCCCCCCCCAGTATATGCTGCCTTTTCTCAGGAGTACTATGCTAATGAGGGCTTGTTTCCAAAATGGCATCCATCTAGGGTTTTTTTGGCTCACAGACGTTTTTAAAAAACAAACAGAAACCCCAACATAACAGCACTCGGCGTTTGGATTACGATGGCTTGCCAACTGCTCCGGGTAGGAAATGCAGTATGTTTGCATAGCACCTCGCAAGCAGGGCTATAATGTCTTCCTGCAGAAAGAGGAGTGACAAGCAAGTGAAATAAGAGAACCTGGGCCCCAGAAAACTTTTAACTGCCATAGTTACATTTAACGCTGCTACAAACCGGGTTATTTCCCGCAAGGAATTTTAGTGGAATTCTCCACTGGGCTGGCCGGGCAGAGCGCACACGCGTGTTCACGCCTGCACCTGCACACGCTTTTCACGCGGGGAAGGTGAAAGCAGGAGACAAGGCGAAACGCCTGGGGACCCCCCGGGAGCGACGCCCTCCCCAGGCTCCGCGCCAGCGACGCCGAAGGCAGCCGCCGCCTCCGCCGGCCGCCCCCGGCCCCCCCGCCCCGCCGAGCAGCAGCGGATCCCCTCACCCGCGGCTGGGGGCAGCCCCGCGGCGGGAGCAGGCCCAGGCCGCCCCTCCGGCAGCCCCCGCGGCGGGAGCAGGCCCAGGCCCCGAGCGGAAGAGGGAGCTGCGCCATTACAGAGCCCCGCAGAGCAAGGTGAGGGGCGGCGCGCCCCCTCCCCACCGCGGGGCTGAGCGGGAGGGAGGCGCCCGGCCAGTGCGGCGGGGCCGGGCCGGGCTCGCCTCACCGTGCGGCGGGCCCGAGTTGGGGCGGCGGCGGTACCTGGACCGGGTGGGCCTTGCTGAGGTGCATGTTGAGGGCCGGGCTGTTGGGCAGGACCTTGCCGCAGCCGGGCACCGTGCACAAGATGTTGGTCCTCACTTGGGACAGCTCTGTCACCGAGGGCCGCACCAGCTCGCCGGCGGGCGGCAGGTGCCCCACGGGCACAGGCGCCGGCGCCGGGGGCCGCCCCAGCCCCCCGCCACGCCGCCCGGCTGCCGCCGCCGCCATGTTGCTGTCAGCTGCTCAGCCCCCCGCTTCCGGGGCGGCCGCCAATAGTCACCGCCGCTGTTGAATATGCAGCGCGCGCGCGGCGCGGCCCCGCCCCCCACGTCAACTCCCGGCGGCAGCTGCGGCGCAGCGGGAGGGAGCCCGGGGCGGGCCGGCCTCGGCAGCGGTGGGGAGGGGGGGAAAGCTGCGGCAGCGAAGGGAGAGAGGAAGGGGGAGAAAGAGAGAGAGGAGAGGAAGGAAAGAGAACAAAGGAGAAAGAGAAAAAAGGGGAAGGAAAAAAGACTGCCGGTGTAGCCGTTAGAGAGCAGACGGAGCGGGGGCATGCAACACAGCGCTGGTGTTTACCTTCTCGTACCCTCCCGCGGGTAGCGAGGGGGCTGCAGCATTTATTATATTACATTTATTCATTGATGCAGGCTGACATTTTCTTTAGAATGACACAATTCAGAGTTGCCTGGCCAGTGAAAATAAAAACGTACCATCCCATTAACCGGAGAAGTTGCACGATAGCCACAGCTCCCGGGACATGGCTGGGGCCCCGCGTTCATGGCACAGCCCCTGCCTTCTCGCCCGCACTGTTCTGCTGCTGGTGATAAAAAGGGCGTGCCTGCCTGCTGGCCTGGGGGTGCCACATCGTTCCTACGATCGCCTTGGCTACAGGAAGTTAAGAGATGAAATATTTATCTGAAAAAATCAGAGACACAACTTTTTGGTTGTTAAAAAGGAGATGGAGCTGGCTTTTCCCAGAAATGAGGCAGAGCAGGCAGTAGGCCAGGTACTCACAATGTTTTAGAGTATTTTGGAACTTTACCTTTACGGTAAATCATTGTCATCTCGGGCATTCAAGTTATTTAGGAGTGAGCATTAGGAAGAAAAAGTCGCAGAGTGAAACGCATGTTGGAATCCTAATGGCGCTGAAGCCTGGAAGGCTCCGTGAGGGTGTATGTGTGAGAGATGTTAAGAGCCAAATCTTAAATATCTTATCACAGAAAGTTTGCAATTGTTTCAGAATCCTAACATTAAGTACTTTGTCAAACTAACACTTAAATCATGCAGGTGGGTGTCCTAAACATGCATCACTAGCAGATAGTCCTAAACTGCAAGTTACATAAGAATATATACATTACCAATTAGTTTACCAAATCTGAAGAACTCCATTGCAAAGGTGTTGTTTGCATTAGTGAATGTTGCCATCTTGATTCTAAAATACTTACGTCCCCAAGCACAAAAAAGCAGTAATGTGCAAGGATCAAATTGCAGAAGGATCAAATCTTAATTGAAATATTCCAAAACATGGACTTCCTCAAAAGAAAATGATCACCTGTTTCACTGCATTCCTCTAAAATAAAATTTCTTAAGACATTAATACCAATAGACAGATTTTTTTTTTTTTTTAAGTATTTGTTATCGACTGTAGCCCTTGGCAAGTAAAAACTCTGGATCTGAATTAATATCTAATAAAGTTGGATGGAAACCTTTCACTCTCAATATTCCAAGAGCCCCTTTTCCCCTGTGGCAGATGAAGATTATATTCAAAGACAGGCAAGGTAAAAACATGCCTGACCTGCAGACGGGTAGTCCCACTTATTTGAAAGGGAATATTCACGTGTTCAAAACAGGGCACGTGTTTTGTTACACTGCTGAACTGGAGCTGAAACAAGAAGGCCACCTAGAATATCTTAGCAAGCCATAGCTATGATACTAAACTGAATAGCCAGAGCTGTCTTGTTATGTCTTTATTAAGCTCTAACTTCCCAGATACTATTAAAAATACAGTTAAGAGCAGTCATCACATTTACAGGTAAAATAACCATGTTCTCCATTTCTCCTGTTAAAGACTTCTGTTAACTCTTCTTGTGCTGCACCATGTTGTATATTTCTCTATGAATCTGTTTTAAATTAACGGGTCACAAAGCTTTCTGGAGAGAAAGCTTTCTTCTCTTTAATCTTGAAATAATTCCTAGCTTTGTGTGGTATACATGTAAGTAGCGGCGAAAGTGCTGCATCAGCCATACCTAGAAAGAGATAATTATAGCTTAACTCAACCAGTATTGCCTTTCATAACTGTTACAAAACTTAAAACCACAGCTTGAGCATCTGTGTACAAACCAGTAATTCTAGGAACAAACTGGTAAGTATATTTAGACAAATTTTTGTAGCGGTAACATTTTTACTCTAGTAAACAAAACTGTAAAGGTTCTCCCTTATGCAAGATACAAGCAAAATGTAAGATGACAAAAACATTAAATTGTGAATTCTTCCTCCACTTTATAGAGCTGGAACACTTACCTGCTGGTGCCAAGGATTTCAGTGATTCTAAAAGATGTGGACTAGAAAACTTGACCAGGCATCTGAATGGTTCTTTATCTAAAACATCCATTTTAGGATTACTTTTAAACATAGTCTCAAGCTGTTAACACAAAATTGAACAGGGAGTATAAGCAATGACTATAATTTATATGTTATGATTTAAACATAATATTAACATTACAAATAAGATACAGTCTTATTACATACTACGTTTTTAATGTTATTCCAGCTGGAGGAATATTTTAATAAAATCAGAGGGTGCCACCATGTGGTAAGCAGTTTTCTGCTGAAAGGGGCAGCTCATTTAGTAATACTGGAAAATATGTTAAGTATCTCTTAGAATTTCCAGTATGTGTTCATCAGATAAAATCTATGCATAATCCAAGTTAAATTATGGTATTATATGCACATGAGCTTTGTATGTACTTCAAATAACCCTAGTTTCTCACATTTCAACACACTGCTGGTGTTTTTGTAATAGAGATAGACTTACAAGTTCAAATGCTTGGTTCACAGGCTGAAAGACTGAAACATGGTTTACTACTCTGACCAAACCTCAATGCAAATTATTTCTTAAAGATACTTCTAACTAATTTATTTTAAATGTCCTCCCTAAAGTTTTTTAAAAAACTATTTCTTCAATTTCCAATTTAGTGTTGCTACTACTACATTTAAAGTGTAAAACAAAAAAAAAAATCCCCAAGTTTGTTGCTTTTACTACCTTATATTGTGCAAATTCAAGTTGCGGTTGAGGACCATCACCAAAAACTTCCCGATTCAGTCTCTTTATTCTTTCTTTCTCACTTCTGTTTTCTTGAATTATCCTTAAATCTTCTACAGGGGGGAAAAAAGTAGGGAAGAGAAGAGAGAAAGCCAGAAAGACCAATTTGTCAGCTAATACAATACTGGGTTTCTGATCAGATTACTCCAGTGAAAATCTGAAAATATTAACTTTAAAGAATACCTCATGATCTTTTTTCATAAGCTAGTTGTCTCCATCATTTATATTTCCAGTTCTTACAAAAAAAAACCAAAAACCCCAAGCCAATACCAAAGGAGATATTGGGCATTAAGTATTTCTGGTTTCGTAACTGTCTTCAGTGACAGTAATGGGGAAATACCTACCTCTCCTAGTGACAAACCAGTATTATGGCACCCCACCAGGATGGTTCATGTAACATGGATGTAACAGATGTACATTTCCTACTACAAATCTCATTTCATAAGCCAGCAGTAATGACACTGAAACTGCTATTTAATTTAAAATATACATACCACTTTCTGGAGCTACATTCCTTTCTTGTATAGGTTTTGGACAATAAGTTTGGAAATTCTAGATTGAGAGAATGAGAGAGAGAAAAGAAAAAAAAAGTTTTAGTTCATTCCCACTTTTAGAGGCTGTAGCTGAAAACAACTTTCCACATTTCTTTTTACTTCTTATTCTGAAAGCAAGTATTCTTCCAGTTTTTGACAATTGCTAGAACTCGGAATTCCCAGCAGTACTTTGAGAAAAGAATGCCCATCCTATGTTACATGTGTACATTTCCCTATTTACAAGTTTTACATGGATGAACAAAGTAAATACCCATTCTAATAGACTTCCACTCATTGCTCTGGGAAGCCTAGTGAAATGATGCTAAAAAATCCCAGGACTGAATCGTTCATACAATTTTAGACTGAGTTTAACCATCAGGAACAGTGATAAAGAGTAGGTGGGATACCAAGTAATTACATTCCTATTGTAACGTTACCTTAATGAGAGGCTGTCCACCTCAGTAATTCAATATTACTTTAACTTGATGGTTTCTTGGAAGAAGTGAATTTCCCCCTCTGCTAGGGCCAAGAACTAGGCCTGAAACAAAAAGCAAGACTTATCTTCGGATATACTTGTGAAGTGGCTCACCTGGCTATATGTCTTAAACACAATATCTTTAAGGGAATTTAAAGAATGACTTCGAAGCTCCATTGCACAGATGTCATGGTAATTGGAAGCAACAACGAGGGCCTTTAAATAAAAATTGAAATTGATTTAACATCAGTCTTAATCATCACTGTGTTTACAATATGGAAAAAATATGGTATTTCTAGACATTGAGAAGTTTTTGTTTCAAGGTAAGCAACTTCCCTTTTAACTAGCAGGACTCATGTTGAAAAAAATACCGATTAGACTGTTATTAAGTGTCAGTTAATCAGATAAGCCCTACAACCTTATCAGCTGAAAAATAAAAAACAATTATAAAATCAGATTAATAAAATAATTAAATTACTAGTACAGAAGTCTGCTAAATAGGGAAAAAAAATGCAAAGACTACCAATGGTGATCATGAGTTGACAGAAAGCTTCTTTTAAAACTAATAAATGGGATTCCCTCATGAGCTCATTCATTTAGTTCTTGAAGTTAACTGTGTTGATGGAATATTCCTTAACTTCTGAGACAATTTAACTGAATATTGCCTTGGTAAGAAATTAGAACCATTCAAGGTCAGCAAAAATCTCAATAAACTGAATTTGTTCACTATGTAGCATTCCAAAGGTCACAAAGATTGTTTTTTGCCCCATTGTTATCATGAACTAAGGGGAAAAGAAAATAATATCTAAATTAGTAAATTACATTAAGTGACAAATCTTCACCCATCCTCTTAAAAGATAACACAGTTGCAGCTCTACGTGACTGTGATGAAGTCAGGGACACAGTTTTATTCTGTACCTGGCATAGCAGAGGCAAGTTGCTCTTCAGCACTGAGGGCGAAATGAAGACATAGGGAGTCTGTGAATGGTATACAACATAGCTGGTTTTGTACTGGTTTGGTTTTGTATATGGTGTTCCCCAGGCAATTCTGATCCAGATTGCACTATCCTCATATTCTCTGAAGTTGATGGTGACCTACCAGAAAAAGAAAAGCTTTGATTTACCAGCATATTCAGGCATCTATAAAGATTATGTTATCTCTTCACCCTGTGTTCACAGGACCCAAACATATTATAGTACACTACTGCTTGAATAAGAAACAAATCCCACTAGTGTGGTCAGGATTGTAATTAAATCAGATTTCCACAGAAAAAATTATAACCTCACAAACTGGGGGCGGGGGGGAAGAAAGGGAAATCACCTTTCTAACTCCAATATGACTTTTCTTCCTGTTGAATACTCCTTTTCTTCTGAAGGGTGAAAATAAAAATAGCTTATTACAAAAGCCCCTTTTTTTGGGGAAAAATATTTTGGGAAAATAACACAACAAAAAGGTGCCTATTTACATGGAGGGCTAGTGCCAATACTTCCAGTATGCCCAGTTTTTGAGATACTAAACATTTGATCAAATTGTGATTTCAGACCTGAATGTAGTATTTATCACTGCTCACGAATACACAATCAGAAATTTGAAGATTCCCTTTCCCGTTCATGTCGATTTGCTCTCAGTTATTTCTTTTTAACTTGACTCAATCTGAGTGATTTAAAAGTTGGAAAACTTCCTTTAAAAAAACCTACACCACCAAAACTTCCTCCCTTTGACTGAAGCATATGTAGCCAAGCTTTTAGTCCAGCTAGGTCAAACCATTTAAATTGCTGGACCAACATCAATTCCCAAAGTTTTTGTGGATAAAATGAAAATATTGCAACTTTATTATAATAGTTATATAAACTGCAGCTGATTATTTGATAGTCTGATTTGTATTTGTTGCTATCCACTCTTGTCAGTGGGAATCCTTTGTGTGTCAAGAAGTGGCACAGCTAACTAGCCAGAGGCATTTTCTATTACCTTGCTTAAATGAAGCTGCTAAGCTGAAGCAAGAAAAGGTTTTTGCAGATTGCTTAGTCAGAAAGTGAGATGATCATATTTCCTTTCTGTGTTTTTCTTACCATGTTCATTTCTGTAGTCTAGAAACGGCTTCTTGCTATTGACAATGGTATTTCAGTCATTGTAATATAATGAAATACCAGGACCAAATTCTCAAATCCATCACATTTCAAGAACAGAACTAAAAGGAAATGGATACAATTTGGCTACTAATCTGAATCATAATAACTGAATTTCTTATCCTGCTTACTGGCTACATCAGTTTCTCTCTATACTCTGATTTGATTTGTTTGGGTATTGTCATTGGGTAGCAGGACAAAGCAACATCAACTTACCTAAGCAATGTGTGTGCACTCAAATAGGACAAAAATTTGATAGAAAACAAATATACTGCCTTTCTTGAAGCCAGTCATATCTTAAGGCAAACAAATTTTATTTCACTCCAGCATAATTGTAAAGTTTCTAGAAAAGATATGTAATACATTTTTCCTATTTCACATGCAGTTCCTACCATTCCCAAATGAATAATTCCATTTAATTTCTGATGTAGACTGTAAGAAAAAGAAACCTCGCTAAAGTTACAAAAAGAACCTATTGATGCCAGAGTTCTGTAACAAATTTACAATGCATTTATTCTTACATTTTTCAAGACTGACCGAAGTTGTCTCTTAAATTTTTTTTTGAGAACTTGTAAGTCAAAAGTTTCTGTTCCTCCCCCTGTCACAGAAGAAAAAAAAAAAAAAAAAATGAGAACTGTGTTTACAAGACCTAGATTGGAGATGTTTTTAGTTTTACTAAAACAAAATTAAGAAGAAAAGGCTGAAGTTGCATAGCCTTATACAAAAAGCTGTATATTAAATTTGATCGTCATTATTGCCATACAGAGGAAAATATTTAATTAGTAGTTACTAATTTCTAATAATTGCTTGAGAAGTTAATAGAAAGTATTCTAAAAACATTAAACAAAACAACTCCATTGGGAAATCCATGCTAGACTATAGTTAAATGTTAAAGATCTCTCCACTGAAAAAAACATATTAGACTGTATGTGTGTTTAAATTGTACAATATGAAGCAGCACTGCAGTTAAGTTGCTGAGAACTGTGAGATTACAGCAAGGAAAGACATTTTTACCTGTTTTTCTCATCTGGTAAACACTCCACAGTCTTTTGTTTGGGTAGGTGTAGTTGTCTAAGAAAAACAGGAATTGCTCAATAACATAGTGTATTATCAAACGGTAATTGAAGGAAGAAATAATTTTACGATACTTTTATGACGTTTATTTAAAAAAATTACTTCTGATAACACAATATAATTTATTCAGCATTCTTAAACTACCAATTATAGCATACCTAGAAGCAAAATAGTGTTTTATTAAGAGATGGGAAGATTATTTGTAATGCAGTTAAACCTCAGAGATACCCTTTATTAGTTGCTTAATGTTTAAAGAAGGATTTTACCTAAAATTACCAAAACTCAGTCTAAACTCAAACTAAGCGTAGACTGCTAAAAGAAACCTTGAGATTTAAGCTATTAAATAATCAAATTGTGAATTAATATTGGAGTTAAGAGTTCCAACTGGAGTATTTGCTGAGTTTTGCCTATGTCACTCCCTACTGGAGCACAATATTACTGATTTTAGGGTTCAGTGAATACTGGAGACAAACATCTCTCTCTATATTTGTAACTCTGTGCTGTATGTGGCTTAGCAGTTTACATATATTCAGACCTCAGAAGAGGCAAACATGCTTTTGCTGATTGTGAGCTTTTGAAAATTTTTTAAAAGAGGTCAGATCTAGTAAGTTCTGTCATCTGAAATGTAATCTGTTTACACCAAATAATCCATAGCTCACTAGGGCAACTGCTGTGTAATTAATTATTGTGTTATCAAATTACTCCTAAAAAAAATAAATGTTATTTTAAGTAATTGTTTACTTACAAATTATGTCTAGGATAGCTGCTTGCTTTATGTCTGCAAAATTTTCCTAGAAAGAAGAATGTGCACGGTGAACTGCAGGTACAGAATGCTTTATCACACTGTTTAGTAAGTGAAAAATCTCAGTATTGGCGGTTTAAATTACATTGCACCTAAGTCCACAGCATGTAGGCACTCCTCAAAGACACCACACCTGGTCCCAACGTGGACACAATACAGTTTTGCAAAACCGATAACAAAAGCTATTTCAGCAAGGTTTAAGTGTGCCTCTGCAGAGGCAGCAAGAACACTGTCCTTACAGTACAAGCAGTTTGAAAGTAACATTAATGTGTATTGATGACATTATGCAACACTGGTTAGTATTTCACTGTCAGAAATTTTAACGTGCTTAGTTCCTCCTTATTTAACATTCACAGCATGAAAAAAAAATTTAAGAAACTTTATGACACTACTTGTTACAGATAAGAACGTTTCAGAAACAAATGCTATTTTAAAATATGACATTTGCTCTCTTACAAGAATAACTTCACAGTTTTTTGCCTACAGTTGGATCTACACTCCATGCAATTAATCTTCGAGTATTAAATTCAAATGAAACAATATAAAAAGCTATAGAATTTAAGAGATATCAGTAAAAACCATATCTATCTGGGTTATGATACCACAGAGAAAGACTCATGGTACATGTAAAAGATTCCTGGCACACCGAAATCAGAGTGCTCAAGTGGAAGATCAGAAAACTTTTTTTGCTTACAGTATTCAAAACAGAAGCTGCTCTGGCCAAGGAAATTTTTCAAAAATATCTAGGAAGTCAAAAAGATAGAAAATGACTGTGCTATCGTTACCCATACTAAATAGATTTAAATTAGCCCTCTGTAATGCGTGGAAATCTCCATCCATGCCTTTATTTTACAATGTAGAAATACACCCATTTTTAAAAATATTTAACACACCTCGTGCAACTTAGAGCTCAAAACACACTTTCATACTTGGTAAGGGTCAATCCTGCACTCCTATCAGCCAGGCAAAATCGATGGTATTACCAGCTCAGCTTTATATTTTCCAGACTACAAACTGCAATTTGATTCTGTGTTACGGGCAAAGAAAATTCATTTCTTCATAAGAATGGTTTTTTGATAGTGCTTCAACATGCATCCTGTATAGCACAGACAAGCAGTTCCCGAACGCAAGGATTACCTCACAGAGCTGAGCAACATCATAAGAAATGTTCTCCTTTATCTGATTGAACTTTATGGTCTGCAGCTGTTTCTCTGACAAAAAGTCCCATTCCTGCAGCACTGCCTTGATTTTATCTCGTGGGATTTTCAGTACAGTTCTTCGGATGTACTCAACAACAGTTTCATCCATGACGAAGCCACCTAAAAAGTTGAAACGTTAGAGAAAAGATCAAGGCACAGGCAGGCCCAGGAGATACGTTCCCTTAGAAAGGCGCACAAATCTGTATCTAAGCACGACCAGCAGAAGACTGGCATTAGTCCTAAGCATAGCATTACCGCAGATCTCGGCGGGCACCAACAACAGCGCTTTGGGCACCAACAACTTAAAAGGCTTTCTACGATCGTTTTACCCCCAAGACCTCATTTCCCTCACTGACGGAGGCCTGGTATGAGTTCCTAGACAGGGATAGGGCACTAGCCCTCACCCAGGACTGTTACTACCTGTCCGGGTACCTGTGAGGAGGCCACAGGGACAGACGCCAAGCGACCAACGCAGCCGAGCAGAGAGAGACCCGTAACCTACCCGCTGCAGCCGCCCACTGCCGGGCCAGGCCCGCCTATCTTCCCGCTCAACCGCCAACCACCAATCGCCGCCCGCCTTTCGAAGCGCCCAATTAGGCTCCGCGCGGTGCCTGAGCCACCCAATCGCAATGCGCTCCGCCTCTCGCCCCGCCTCCCGCCCCGCCGTGAGGGCTCTTCCCGCGGCTGCGGAGTGTGCTGAGGTCACTTCCGGCTGTTTCCGTCCCCTGCGGCACTTTCTGGCCCTGCGTGGGCGGCGTGCCTGCCGTGGTGCCTGCCTCCCTTGGCTGGGCTCGTCCTCTGGGGACTGGAGTAAGTGTGTGGGTGGCTAAGAGGGGGGCCTTGGCCGGACCCCAGCGCGCAGTGTTCTTGTTTTCTCGCTCAAAAAGAAAAGGGGGCACGTATCGGAGTCCTCCCTGCCGCCCGGCTGTGGGGCAGCCGTGCTGGACCGTGCCTGAGCTCGGCGCTGGCTTCTGGGGCCCTCTGCTCACCTTGCTGCCTTCTTCAAGCTTCAAAGAGGGGTTTTAAAGCGGCTGTTGTGAGTGGGAACAGGGGGCCCTCCCTTGTGACTGGCCTATGCTTGCTTTACCTTGTGTCTGTGTGTATCCCGTCGCTATTTTAAGAACATGGAGAAACTACAGACAGAAAGCAGTGCACGCTAGTTAAGTGGGCTTCCTCGTCTGCCTTAACTGTTGATAACGGTGTAGCACCCGATAGCGAAGCTGTATTACACCAATAGTATTCACTTTCTGCTAAGTGCGATGTGCCTTTCTTCAGGGAGGCTTGCTCTAGGGATGAGGCCCTGTCTTTTCCAACTGCGAAGTGTGATCCCCTTTCAGAAAGGAAAAAAACACTTGTACAGTAAGCCAGGCAATTCCACTAGCATTACGAGGTTTATAGTGTTCTTTGCTTCATCGGGAAATGAATGAAACTGGTGAAATGAAGCCTGGTTTGGTGGATGCTGAAGTACAAAAATAGCTTGTGCAGCTTCTGTGGGTTTGGTGACAGCACCTCATCTTCAGCGTGTGTTAACTTTTATACTGGCTGGGTCTTGTCATTCTTAGCTGTGTATGGCCATCTCCATAGATGTAGCAGGATTAGAAAGTGGTGGCTTCTGTAATCTTTTCTGATATAACGCAATATTGTGCAGTTTGACTTGCTGCATGTTATAATAAAAATACTCCACTAATTGTCCTGTAACTGCTGATGTTTGTTGTGTGAATCTGCCCTTAAATAATTGCCCGAAGGTGAAAATACCTTACTGTGCTTTACTTGATCATTGACTTTAGCCACAAATAAAACTTGAAATTATTTGAATATCAAGTTGGTGTTCGACTTGCTTTATTCATTAGGTAGGACTAACATCATCTTAACTTGCTTTACTAAGTATAACATCAGGTATGATGTAGTTTTATCGGATACTTCTTACTAAAAGTAGCAGGTGAGTGCTCATTCTGCTGCTGTGAGGGATGTTGAATTGTTGGCAGAAAGTGGTCATGTAAAAAAACCAGTTAAAATCAGGGTGAATCTTATTTACCAAGGAGGGGGTTTTATTATTATTCTTTAGATTCAGGGAAAGGAAATGTAATCTACATACTTTATATAAAAAAATTAAAAGTAGGCATAATTTACCCCTTTTTGCATTTCTTTACTATTTGCAAGTCTTCATAGATCTGTATCTAAATTATGCTGCCCCCTGTGTGATACTAGAAAACTAGTGCATAGTTTTGAAGACTGAAATTCAAGAGGTTATGACTAGATTTTATAAGAGTCAGCTAAACTTGGTTTATTAAAGTGAATTTCTAAATTTCTTGGGAACAATGGAAAGTTAGGGCACACTCTCAATGTGCCTAATCACAACCTTAAGGATAGCAGCATGGAATGCATGGAATGATGCTTTAATACCTAGATCTGGAAGACATTAATCATGTCATTGAAAGCTAGAAACAGAGCCCTTAGTTTAGAGTTCCCTAGGTTTTTGACATGGTGTTCATCAATTCTGTTCTCTCATTTCACTGAATGGCTCTGAAATGAGTATCTTCTTCTGAGTATTCTAAACTGTCATCAAAAATATTTATAAATTGTGTATGAAAGATAATAGGAATTCAGAAGTTCTGCTGAAGTGACATGAATAATATCTTCAGGTAACACCATCCAGTTAGGTGTGGAGCTGAATCCTTTCTTATGCTAAAACTTTTTATAATCTGATGGAAAACATTAATGACGCGAGTAAACAAAGAGCTGCTTGGATTGTATTTTTCTTCAAAGCCAAACCGAACAATGCTATGTGACTGAAAACTTAAAACTCAAAATGTGTGGCCTTACTCAAGTTAGAGAAATGAAGTGCGATAGTAAATGTTACACATGGTGAGTACAGTGGCTTTATTGGAATGTGCGGATTTGTTTGCCCTTCCCTCTTGTTAGTGGTACCTGTCGTCATTTGCACGGTCGTGCTGCCATCTCGTGGGTACTATTTGAGAGTTTGCAGCAAATGTGTGTGCTCTCTAATACTGTGCTGGTTAAGGAGCTTAATGATTAGCAATGTAGATGCTCAGATGCAATTTTTCATCTTCAGGGTTGGTAGAAAAGGATTTGCATTTTGCTTTAAGAAGTAATTTTTCTGAGCAATGTGTGAATTCATGTGGTTTTCTTTTTTACCATTGACTTTGGAAACTTGGGGGGGGGGGAAAAAGACGTCTGTGTGCAATGTTTTAAATGGAAAAATTAGCAAAACTTGGTTTAAAGAATAGTCTTCTAACATGTTTTAACGAAATATGGAAAAAAGCATATTAGGAAAACAATTATCTAGATTTAAACCTTTCTTTCGTTGTTGTCCCCCAAACATGGAAATACTAAGCATTAAGGTAATCAGCGAGACTAAAGCAACCTAATTTAGTTTTCCTTCTGCATCACCAAACTGGTTATTTCATGTTTATGGGAGATTCTGAGAGAAGAAGGAACTTTCCTAGATTCCTGACATGCTGATCTCGTGCTTCATTTGGGAAAGAAGTGGGAATGTACCAAACCCTTGACTTTTCCACGCGGCTAGGTCTTTTTGTTGCTGTTTGCCATAAGGAGGTCAGGAGAGAAACAAGCACTTTATCCCAAATTTTGGTGTCTAACAGGAATGTGAATGAAATGCATCCAGTGTTCTTGCCTGCTGTTTTGGGCAGCCTTTTGGTTTCTGCCTACTTGCTAGGTAGCTGCAGTTTTATTGTGAATTCCATAATACATGCAGGTTCCTTTTGTACATTAAAATTAAATATTTAATGTATTGAACATGTGTATAAATCACCTTTTAGATTAGGAATGAGTATCGCTTCTTGATAACTTGTATGCTGATACCTGTTGTGAAATCTAGTAATTTGATATGCATAGTGTCTAGGATTGCTTATGCAAGGAATTATCCTCTAAGTGTTATTTTTCTAAACAAAAATATTAGTATTGGAAAATTACTATCATTGTCAGGTAATTTCTAAGTTTAGGTTTTGATTTTATTTTTTTTTTTTTTTTTAATGGTTTGTGTTGTAAACTGTAAAGGTAGAACACCCCCTATTTTTCCCACTTCAAGATAAACTACACAGAACATGATACTGGAACGAGACAATTTCATAATTCTTTTTTTTCCCCTGAAGGATATCGTAGATTTAGAAACTGGTTAAGGAAGTCAAAAGATCAATCATCTTTATTCATGTCTTCGACCTTCAGAGGCTAATGGTTTATAGAATTTTGCAGTTACTTCTTAAGGCATTTCAACCAATTCATTTAGATACACATGTAGTATAATTTTTAACCAGGAAGGAAAAACAGCACAGAATTCAAAGTCTCATATAAAACACATTAAAGGGCAGACCATTTTTGTGCAACCCAGTGAAATCAGCCAGTGCCTTTATGTCAAGAGTTCATCTAAATGCTTCTTTCCAAATATTTGCTTCAGAAACTAAAGTTTGCTTAGCATTTTGTGGTCCATTTTCTTCCTAAAGCAATTCCTGTACTTTATTAATATTGTTCTTCTGCTTTACTTGCTAGTATTTCTTCTACAGAAATTGTATGCTTACCTTGACATTCTTGATACAGCGTTTCTGTTAGTAGTTTTCTCAGAGCAATTTATATTGCTTATTCCCAATTTTTTTGTGCATTCCTGCCCCCCCCCCCCCCCCCCCCCCCCCCCCCGGTGTTTTTTCATACTTCAATTCCTTATGAGCTACCACCTATATAAAATTATGTCCATGTCGATTTAACTTCTGGTAAGATGGCAACCTGCTATCTTTATTTTAGGTTAGAATATTATTAAAAAGAAACTAAGGAAACCAATAGCTCATGCTGTCCTTTTTTCATATGTGTTTTTGTTAATTTTGGAACTCTTTTGTCTATCAGTCATTTCCCTCCCACAAAAATATTTTAGCCTTCTGTGATCATAGATCACTGTCTAATCTGACCCTCCTAAACATTAATATAATATTGAGCACTGATAACACTGTTCAGTCGTGAACTTCATGAAATTCTTAAAGGCTCTAGTTAAGCCTTCCATGACCACTGGAAGATGTTTTGTTACTTTAATCCATCATAACCTACATGAACTGAGTATTGTATCTATTACTGAACTTGAAAGATTTTAGTATCGAATGTTATTTGAAAATGAATTTCAGGAGTACTGATCTATGAACTGGTGTGACTGTTAGGACTGCTGGTTGGAAAATTCATTTGAGTTGTTAGAAGGCTTTTAATTGATGAAATGCACTGTCACCGATTTATTTGGGGCATTGATAACTTTCATCCACTTTATCTGATAATAATTTTGTAAACAATGGCAGTGATTACTAAACTTAGTTTAGAAATAGTGATTCTTTGCTTGAAATGCTCCATTTGACTTTTTGGCCTGTGTTGGTGTGCGTGCTACCTGTTCCACTAGGGCACTGGTCTTGCCTTTTTCTGTGACAGCCAGTTCAGATGACAGTTTTAGGAAGAGCGGTCAGAGGCTGAATGATGAAGAGGTTTAATAATCAGCTGGGTTCACACATGTTAAAGTAATGTGCAGTCATTGAGCGTGTCACCTTCTCAAGGGAATGCTAACTCTAGTGCTATCAAAAAAAATCTGATAAATTTAAAACATATTGACTTTGTGTGGCATGCAATCAAAAGCTGATGGCAATAACACAGCAGGGTTCTTAATCACTTTGCTGTTACAGTCGTGCTCCTGCTGTCATATTTCTAAAGGTTCATTTGTTAATTTGTTGAATGGAATGCTTAAGCAACTTGTACAGTTTCCAACTTCTGCTGTGCTAAGGGTATATGTAGTGTAATATTAGACTTCGAGATTTTTGAAAGAAATTCCTACGTGTGTTTGTAACACTGTGTGGAACATATTCTTATGCGTCTCAAGAGGCTTTTAAATCTGTTTGGATTTTTAAAATTTAGTTTGCTTGTGGGAATGTAACTCTTGTTAAGCTGAACACATGGTGGAAAATACTGGGTAAATTAGTGTACATACTTCTTCGAGCCAAATATATTATTTGAGTATTCTAGGAATAGCAGTATAGATTATAGCTGTCGGCACTGCAGCCTGAATATTGGGATTTTGCAATTGTAAAATCTCACCACTGGCTATTAGTATTTAGCTGAAGCATTGAGTCAGTGATGGTTACTTAGTACAAGTTGTAGAGGTATTTGCCTGATGTACTGCAGCTAGGATCTCTTTGGGAGGAGGGGGAATGACAAAATACTAAGTAAACAAACACAAAAAAGCATCTCTTTAATTCAGTGGCAGTATGAGTCATGCAAGTAGAATTTTGTCAAGATGAGTCCGTTTGTCCTGGTATGAACTTGACTTTTCTTCTTCCCTCCCTGGTGATCTTCCACAACAAAGATGTCATCTTGTTTCAGCCACTATCATATGACACTTTCATCCTTTTCAACAAAAGATCTTGAAAATTACTTCTGGGAATATTTTTTTTTTTTTTAAATGGGGGATAATATAAAAAAAGTATTTCTAGAGTGACGTTTGCTCCTGCCCCAGAGAACCCTGCAGAAAAGGACCTGGGTGTACTGGTGGACATGAAGTTAAAACGTGATTTAGCAGTGCACCCTTGCGGTACCAAAGGCTAACAGCACACTGGGCTGCCTTGGGAGTGTAGGTAGCAGATACGGGGAAGTTATTATTATCCTCTTCTTGGCAGTTTTGAGGCCACATCTGAAATACTGTGTTCATCTTTGGGTCCTACAGCCTAACAGAGATGATAAAAAGAGTCCAGCAAAAGGGAAACTAAGAGGGTCAGGAGGGTGGAACATCGGGCATATGCAGCAAGGTTAAGGGAGCTAGGCTGCTTTAGCGTTCAAAAGAGAAGACTCAAGGCAAACCTAAATGCTGTCTTCCACTACCTGAAGGAGGGGGGAATTCATGTAGAAGACAGGTCCACATGCTTTTTAGAGGAGCACAGTGGAAGGGCAAGAGACAACAATGTGAAGTTGCAAGAAGGGACATTCCAATTTGGCATAATTGAAAAATATCATTGCTGCTTTAAGTGATTAAGTACTGGTTTTTAAAGCATCATCAATGCTTTGGATGAGGAGGTTTTTAAAAAGCATGTAGATGCCAGTTTCTGGAGTGCTGTAATGAAATATTGTGCTTCTTGTTCTGATACATCTTTGTGGAAGGCATAAAAAAATTACATATGCTTAGCTTTATTTAAAGCTAGAAAGAAGAAAACTGAAGTAGGGAGGTGAAAAGATAATCTGCAGTTCAAAAAAGATTAATGTTACTAGAAAGTCCCTGAAAATTAAAATCCCAAATACATGCTTATGTTCATGATAGTGAAGAATATAAATTTATAGTTAACTTTTAACATTTGGGCTGTGTAGGAGAACAGACATACGCTGGTTTTATTTACTTTAACTGTACAAATATAAATTATACATATTAAGCTGTGTTTTGATCTAAAATATTTTTTGTTAAAATAATACTGTGTGATAATATCTGAAATGGTTAACTTGAAATTTCTAATTATGTTTTCATATTTTAATGTTGGCAGGTGGAAGTTTTGTCAGATTCTTGTTCTTATACTACTAAAATTATCCCTAACTAAAGATGCATCCAGACCTGTCTCCTCATCTGCACACTGAAGAATGTAACCGAGTTATCAGTCTGCTCAAGAAGTGTCACAAAGAGGTAAGGAGTTTTAAGCAGAGACAAGAGTGGGTGGGTTGGGGAAATGAGTGTCAGATGAATTAGTGAGAATATTATATGATCTTAGAGGAAAACCTCCTCTAGGCTGAACAGCCATGAAACGTAGCTAGTACGTTTTCACTGAAGAGGTATCTGATGACTTTGTGTAAAATTTAGCCAGTGATTTCTTTAGGAAATAAAACATGTCTTAAAATTTCCTGTGTTGCAGCTTGGCAAGTATAGACCTATTTTAAGAACTGAAGTAACTTCTGTACCTTTTAGTACTGTGTGCCCCGCAAAAAACAACAAAATGCAACTTCAAAAGTCTTCTTTTTGTATGCTGACAGCATTGTCATATTCCAGCTGTCCACTGGTGTTACAAGCAGGTGTGTTGATGGGGGTCTGGGTATGCAGCATGCCTTACATTGAATGCTTGGAGAGCTAAATTCCTATTTGACTTCCATCTTCTTAGTAGGCACCTACCCAAGGATATAAAATGCCAAATTGTCTTTGGGCTTCTTAAGGCTCTTGCTTCAAGAAGACAGAAATTTCACCACTCATTTGGAAGACCTTTTTTTTTAATTTGTGTAGTAAACTTGTAGATGTAGAAGAATCAGCCCCTGCAAGGAAAGGTATCTGCAGCATTGTTGCAATATTTTCAGTTATTTTCTCAGTTCTCTTGTATACTCTAAACAGATGTTCTGTACAGATACATGTCTGTGTAAGTGCATAAAAAGTTCAATTGGATAGTTTTCGCTGAGACAAAAAATTTAGATGTTGAGTATGAATGGGAAAGCAATGGTTTACATAATTTCATGCAGTCTACAATATTTTCACATCCATGTTCAGATGTGATGCTTATACTTTTTTTGTAATGCAGTTATCCATAAATTCAAAGACAAAACATATGTTAGCTTTACCATGTTGAGGAAAAATCTAGATTTTTCTTTGCAAAAGTACTACAGAAAGAAAAACAATGCTTATAGGACACAAAATGTGAGAGAAGATGTTTTGCGTGAAAGGAGGATAACAATATTTTTGCAGATTTTAAAGTAGCTAAATTAACATAAAAAATCTTGTGGTACCACACTTTCTTATGATTTCTAAATTACAACAAAGAGGGGAGCAGAGTTTTAATACTAGAATTCACTTGCAATGAGTATGCTGTACTGGGTATGTCAGCAACATTTAATTGTTTTTCGTTGGCACTTGTAGAGCAGTACATTGAAATGTAAGCACGCTGGAACCTGTTGATGCCACCTCATAGGTGGGGCTCCCAATACCGTTGCCTGTCTGTTCCTATGTACTGTCTAGATTTTTTTAAACCTAAGATACAGAGTTCTTACAGAGGTTCTTACAGAGAACATCCACAAGCTTTAAAACTAAAAGATGTATTCAGTGTAAGAGTTATGCTTTTCTTCTGAGTTCTAAGATTTTAATTTGCCTAAAAATGCTTTACGTAGTTTGAGAAATTGTAGGGACTTTTATATTTTCCTTAGTTGATTTTTTTTTTGAAACAACTTTAATGTTGTGTTCAGTAGCTAGAATTGAGGTGAGAAGACTCTCCTTGTACATTAACTATGGTAGTATCAAAGGGGTTGTGAACTAAAATGACTGTCAGTTAAGAGGAGAATAAAACTTCTATAGGCAATATAAAATTAAAATCTTGGCATTAATTTCACATAATTGTGAAAAAAAAATCCAATCAGGAAAGAAAATACACTTGGATTTGTCCTGCTTTTTGGTACATATATAGTTGGGCTTTCAACGATTTGACTAGAGAATCCAGACAGACTCATTTACTACTTGAAAGTAATGGTTGACTGGGGTTTTGTGTGGTTTGTGTGTTTTGGTTTTTTAATAACAATGTTACTATACAAGGCTTTTTGTTTAATGTAGCTTTTTAGACTGCCTTGAGTTTAGGAGGGAACTGGAACTAAAAGGTGTACTTGAATTCCTTGGCAGCAAGTGATTCAAAGGAATCTGTTGCCAGTTTGACTTACGAAGGGACTAGGAGCAGCAATTATATTCTCTTGGTTTTGTTTGAAGTTGATCTTTACATGAAAAGGAGTTACTTTTGTCAGCCTTGTGCTGAACTATGTGTAAGAGGGTATCTGTGCTAGCAGTCTCAAAACAAAATGGGTGAAGATGGCTCCTTTCACACTCGGTTGAAAGGAAGCAATACCTTTTAATTTAAAATGCAAGGGCAATGTGCTGAAATACCCTTTTAAAATGGAAGTAACTGAAATCTGAAGTCGGTGATCTTAATCAGTTATCAGTGACTACCTGCTGTTTTGTTATTATGCCAAAGTGTCCTAAGAACCTTCATCTACAATTTAAATTAATATTCCTGAGGGATGAAAAGCATTATTTTTTAATTGGGTATCCTGTGTGTGCATTTTCACAAATGTTTGATTTAATTTATTTCTAATGCAGAACCTGCCCATTACATCAAGATTTCCATCTAGTGAGGAGACGTTAACAGGATTCCTATTTGACATCATTTTGATTTTTAAAATTTTTTTTAACAACTCCATTCTGGTGCCAAGTACGTGCTTTAAAGAGACTTATTTGTATAGGTGGCAGCTAAAAGAAGTGCATATTGTCTTGCAATCCTATTACTGTAACGGGTGTAATAATTATTTTTGGGAAACGGATTCTTTTTTCCTCATCATCTGAGCCAAAAAGTTGACAGCTTAGGAATCTGGCTAAATAAACGTAGATTCAACTTACTGTATGCACTAGTAAGAGTGAGGTTAGCTTGAAATGTGAGCACTCACCTTGAAACTTAACATGAGGTATGAGAATAGAATACAAAATTAAGTCTGTATTAGCTAAAATGAAAATGCTGTAAAAGCAAGATCAGCTTGCAGTAAAGTGACCATTTATCACATGCAACTGCTTCAGAGTGTCATCTGATGCCCTTTATAAAGCAAAGACGAATAAACAAGCTAATTATAGCACTGCTATAGTTAAGTGTTTGTCATAATCTTTATTAACCCGCTCCAACTTTCAGCCATGTTCTATTGGCTGAAATCTTGTCCACTGTTTGAATTCTTGATAGTGTTCCTGTATTACATGTATAAACCCATCTAGCTAGTTCATCAGCTACAGAAGTGTGCATAGGTTTCCCTCTGAAATATGGAAGTGCCTTCATTCTCCTCTGCTTTGTTCTTCATGGTCTCTTTATTTTTTAATTAATTAGTTCTCTAAAAGATTGGTGGAATTGTCTCTGTTGATTGTATAGTTGTAAATATCTACTAAAACCTTGACTCCCTCAAATCTTCTGAATTGCTTGGATGCTCTGCTACTAGATTCTACTATGAGACTCTGGCATGGCAGCAAGCATCTCTGAGAAAGTAGTACTTTTAGAAGAATGCATTCTGAGAGCGATTTGATGGCTGATAATATGAAATCGCTTCAGGAAATCCTGGCTAAGAGGACAGATTTTTGTGGCGAATATCATCAGGTTAACTGGGGAATGCCTTTGTGAGGACAATGCCTGCAGGTTTTCAGAAACTAAGTAACACTTATGTATGCATACAAGGCCCACAGTTAAGCTGTGTCATAAAGATGGTAAATGCATCTTAATTACTAACCTCAAGATCTGGAGAAATTTAATCCCCTGTTTTTTATACTGGTTCTAACATTTCCGTCATCTAAGCCTAGTGCCTGCATCTCTGGACCAACACCACATTCATCATGTGGTTGGGATGATGGAGCATCAAGTCCTTTGCCTCTCTAGGTCATGAAGAAATAATGAAAATGAAGCATGGAGGACATTACCTACAGGATGCCTGTAGATCTCCCTATATCTTTCTGTATCACAAACTGGAGTTCAGAATATTTAATTTTATTTTTTTTTTACATTATTGAAGCTAGCGTGAGTGAAAGTTGCAAGACTGATTCCTAGATCAGTAAAATATGTTCTACGTTTAGACTTTATAGCTTCAGCTTAGGTATCCTATTTTAGTCTGGTTGTACAACATGGTGAGTACCTTCAATTTTCAGCAAGGTGGGGGTGGCTCAAAGGAGGCTTGGGAGTAGCTTTAACTTCTCTCTAGCTGCTAAGTAAAAAAGTTATAAAGCATTGTTTTTCTCAAAAAGAAAAGGAGAAGATGACTGGGATATGTTGCACAATGCAAGTGACTTCTAAGAAATTTAGAGCGTCAGAGGAAAAAGCATGTGAATTGTAAAAGTTTTTTTTCTCTCCCTAACTTATCAGCACAACATTTTGAAATTTTTTGGCCATTGCAATGATATTGACCGTGAGATGCGGAAGTGCTTAAAGAAAGAGGTAAGAAACAAATTTACTATGATTAAATGCTTAATAAAAAAAGTAGTCCATGGGATAGAAATAGTTGCTTTTTACTAAGTAGTACAAAGGAATAAATGTAAGCACATTCTGGAGTGGGCATTTGAGACCCAATTTAAACTTTTTTTTATAAATTTGTTAGGTAAAGTCTGGCTTTAACAAATACCATGATCTATTTTTGGATGTACAAAAATAGGCGAATACTCATTCTAACAAACAAATATGGCAAATAGGAACTGACACTTCACAGATTGCTTCTGATTTTTTCTTATTTTTTTTTTCTTTTGTAGTACTATTCACACAGAATAGAATATAAAGCAGTAACAGTTCACTTCTGTGTGAGTAACACTTGTTTCTGAAGTCAGTTATACTGACTGAAACTGCTTGAGGAGTTGCTGAGTTAGGTCCAAAATGAAAATATTGATGCTTAGAACCTAACTCATTGCCATACTACATCTGCATAGAAAGAATGGAAGACTGTAGGAGTTTAAATAGATTAGGTAGCTAATGGGCACATTTTCAGAACACTAACAACTGATCTTTATGTTTGTGGTTGTCATGCCTACGTGACAGAACACGTAAATGAACTGCTCACACTCCTTTTAACTTGAAATTGTACTTAGCAATTTTGACATAAATTTCACAATCATGTCTAAAAAGGGAAACTTCTAGGGGATGATAGCCAAACAGTTTGGGACCGCTCTTCTTCCTCTGTCAGTCTGTGGAAATTATTTAATCTGCTTGTGTCAAATACCACCCTCCGCCCCGTGAAAACTGTAGCACAGATGTGTAAAATAATGAAGTTTCTTTCCATGTAATCTTGTTTTCCTTTGTTCCATTGAAGCCCCTATGTTAAAAGGAGTTCTTGATGTCTGTGTTTGTCTGCCTTCTTAATATATGGCTGCATTGATATGCCATTACTAGGAAGCCCCTGAAAGGCTGTTCAGAAGTATAGAATAAGTAAAGATGTAGCTTTTAAAGGTCCGTTGTTCTTTATGTAAAAACATGGATGGGTTATTGAAAAATTAAATATTAGCATGGGAAAAAGTTAAGCATTCTATAAATGTTAAGTAATGTTTTGGGCAATTATTTCAGTTACAAGCCAGTCAGTATAATAAGTGAAAAATTGCAAATCCTTTAAAAAATCAATCTCCTTAGCAGTTTATTACATTATATAGAGAATTGAGTATTTGTGGGTTACTTGGGTTTTATTCTTGATGCCAGTTATTAAAAAATTGAACAAATATATGCTGTAACTGAAGGCCAAGAATAATTTGCTTCTCATGAAATATATATAAAATCATGCATTGATTTTTAATTTTTCACTTTTTAGCTATGAAAAGGTTTCCTTTTCGGCTGCAGTGAAGGAAAGTTAGGCTTTTCAGGCTTTTGCTAGTGCAGGAGCATACTTGAAAGCATGGTAGTCTTCTGCATGTGTCTAAACTGTGAAGGCTTTCTTGGTTCCGTTTTACACTGGACTCCTGTCTGTTGTGTTTCTTCTCTAAACCATAAAAAATGCAAAAAAGCCTTACCCTCATTCAATCCGGATTTCCCTTTGTTCCTTTCATCTTGGTATACTACTTTATCTGTGTGTAATTAATGACCAGGATCAAAAATAGACCAAGTCTGTGATGACAAATTAATGCCTCAGAAGGCAGAGACCCTTACATAAATCAGTATCTTTTAAAAGGAAAAGAGCCTGACCTGTGCTCTAGAATAGCACCAGTGCAACGTTTTTCCTAGTTCATGTGTGAAGTGTAGCTGTCATACATAAGATGGCTGTATAATTAAGTTACTCCATAATATTAATGGAATTTTCTTTACTAGAATGTTCTAATACTCTTTAGCTTAATAACCTCAAACTTAGAAACATGTATTTTAATCAAATCAACGTTAATTTCAAAGGAAAAAGGAACCAATAGATAGGTACTAACAAGAACTGAATTTGTAATGCAACAGTCAAAGATAGTTCCTGTTCCTCAGTAATAAATGCTCTCTACACTTTTAAATTTAACTTACCTGTTTAATGATAACAGCTGATCTATTAATTTCCTTATCTGTCTTCCAGTATGAAGAAAACAGGGTCAGGAACCAGGAGATGCGACGAAGACTAATTAATGCTCACAAAAACTCAGAGAATTGAGCTGTACTGTAGTTGGACAGCTGCATCTCGATAGGGACTCTCTGTTGGAAGCTGACAGAATACTTCTTTCCCATCACCTATGCTCAGCCTGTGGTTTATGAAATGGTGAAAAAATAAACGCACCTAATACATACTCATTCTTAACAAGGCAAAAAATGTGGGAAAAAAAATATGTAAGAAAAGGCCACTCAGAAGTTAACTTAATTTTTGACCTCTAAAATACCCCTCTTGTGGCAAGTCTTTGTTCAGGCATAGTTTTGTTATGATTGTTAAGTAATGAGGAATCAATGTGTGTGGAGTATTATGTATTCACAGCTGCTATATTCCCTACCTTGTGTATAGTTGCATTTATTTCTTTGTGCTTAGCAGTTTCTCTTCTGTATCTTGGTTTTTGGGTTTTTTTTTTTTTTCTTTTTCCTTGCAAAACTGAATGACTTTTTCCCATCACTCTTTGTAGTGTTGTGATAACGCCGTTTAAACGAATTAGTAAAAAGAAATTTTAAACAGATGTGGCTTGAAATTGCAAATTGCCTATCAATTAATAATTGGAACTCTAGTATTTTTATTGGAGCTAGAATTATGAAACTACAGTCTTCCACTGAGAAGATTAAAAATCCTTCCTGCCAGCCGTATGTACAGAGTAGACTGTTGTAAGACAATTTGTTCGTCATACCCAGAGCAAGCAGCTTTAGAAACTCTGAATGGAACATTTCCAGGGATTTACAAAGCTTTGGCTTGATTTTTGTGGAGTACAATTAATGTGTGCTGAGTAATTTTTGAAGAGGAGTGCTGCCAAAAATATAAGCTAAGTAGTTCTTCCACATACTCCGATACAACCATGAAGTCAAGCTATGCCTATTGCTGTTGAAAGAAAACTCACATTGAAGTGAAAGAAAGTAACTTGCCTTTCAGTTAGGTAAGTCAAGTAGTATTGTGTTAACCAAGTTGTCTCGTTAGCCTACAAGAGCTGTTTATTTGCTATCAAACTGCAGAAAGTCCTCAACAAGTGTCTGAATTCACAAGATTTGATATTAAAACATATGTGTGTTGGTTTGTGCAGTGGTGGAGCTGCTTCTGTGGGTGTCTGCTGGATTCACCTTATTTTTAAATTACTTTTCTGTTCTACCTAGCAACAAAAGACTTAAAAGAAATAATTTCAGCCAGATATACTGTCTTGAAACCTTTTGAAAAAAAGATGCCTATTCTACAATTTATTCTACAGTACATTGCACGAACCATAGTTGACACTCAATCTTGAAATTAGTACATGCACCTATTTTTGGAAGAAAGCTGTATTTTGTGATCTATTTTGAAAGACTAATTAGAGTAATTTTACTTATTTTTCAATACCTGGATGGATCCAGTGAAATTGCTAGAACTTAACTGCAAACTTTTTCAGTCAAAATTCCAAGAAAAACTGAAGCAATTGTTTCTGCATTTTTGGCATGCTGTCTGCTCTCTTAGAACAAGTATACGATGCGTTACTCAAGATAAATAATTGAGCGGTTGGGAGCGGTGCAGTCTTTTTATTGGTACCCTTCAGAATACTTTTGAAGAGCACTTTATAGTGAAGTTCCTTAAACGGGAACTTTGCATCCTTGATCCTTCTTCCATTTGTGATGACAAAATCTACTTCAGTCAAGCTCATAAATAGGATGTGGTGATGCTTGTAATCTTTGAATAAATAAATAAATAGAGAATTGTCCTAGTGATTAGGTTGAGAAGCTGATATGAGTGCAGAAGCACTGAAGCTTTTTCTTTCTTCAGCTTTTGAGTCCAGATCTTTCACTAGAATAGCAACAAAGAATCCAAGAGCCACTTACCACAGCTTATTAGTCAGAATCATGTTTTCAAAGATCAATGTGCTTAATGAATGAGGTATCAAATGGCATGTGCAATTTCTGTTGATACTTTGAACTACATTTAGCAATAAATCTATTTTACAGATAAACTTTGTTTACTTGGGGGAAGTTTGATCACGTTCATCCTTCTGTTTCTCTGTTGATTGCCCACTAGTAGTGTCATACGAGATGACCCATCGAGTCCTGTGGTTTTACTCCTCAGCCCCTCCCCCCCCCCCCTTTTTTTTTAGGAGTTATGTTGCTAACTTAATCTTGACGCTGAGACGCACTAGTGTAATAATATGATTTATCTGATGGAGAAAGAGGGTAAGAATGAAATGGTAAATGTGGGGTTTCTTTGTTTCCTAAAGCGAGTTGATTAGGGGACATGTTGGGTGAAATAAACCTTACCTATAAGGATTTCAAAGACATGTTATTGTAATGTCGTTTGTGTATAGAAGCATTTTCCCCATTGTTCCTTCTGAAAGAGCAAACTTGAGAGAGAAGAAAAAAAAATTTGATGGAATTTTGTGTTGTTGAGTGAGAAGCTCTTGGGCACATCTTGTGGGAAAGTGAAGAAGTGGGAAATAGAAAGGGCAAATGGCAGCTGTAATACAGCCATGGCAGTGAGGTTTTTCCATAGTCAAGGACAACAGAAGTCAGACTATGTGGACAAGAGGAGTACAGAGCAAGGGAGTGGTAACTGCCCAGCAAAATCTCTCCAGCTCTGCCAGAAACACTGAGGAACACTATTATAGTGTACTTTATCTTGCTGGAAAATGAAAGGCTGACACCTTGTTTTCCTGCTTTTTTGTGTGGGTTTTTTTTGTTTGTGTGTGGTGTTTTGTTTTTTTTTGTTGGTGGTTTTTTTTTTGTTTTTTTTTACTAAAAGGTAGGATATTGTGAATAGCAGCAGCATAATGTACAGGAGGGCTAGTTCTTGCTCTGGTGATAAGCGCTGCCTGTAAAGATCACTGTACTGGTGCTCAGTTCTACTAGGAATAGTTTGAAACATCAGTTGTCTGTCAGGGGAAATTGATGTGAGATACATTCCAGTGAGTGCTCAGTGGCTAGCTTGCCATAAATTAACTTAGGACACCCTTAATCTGCAGCGAGTGCCCTGGCACAGCATAGCTTTGCCTCACAAGCACAATCCCAGAGCATAAGCAGCATCTATTGCGTATGCGTTTGTGGGCTCCCCGCTAACAAGGAGATAAGAATTCAGTACATTACCATCTAGTCTTTATGCAATTTAACCTTCATTTGTGTTTTCTTGCAGTTAATTTAATAATTAAGTTGATGAAGAGCTATAATACTAGCTTTCATGTACTGGGTTTTTTTTTATACTGTTTTGTCTCATCTCATGTGATGAGCCTGCATCTTTCATCTCATTTTTGGACTTTTTGCCACGAAGGGGCAAAAACATGCCACATCTGCATGGTTCTTTCCAGTATTACTGTTAAGCTGCAGTGCCAAGTGTTCATGTATATTATGAATATACTGTTTGTCTTTCCCTGTTTCACTCTAGTTGGTAACACCCTCCAGGAACTGCCGCAGAGGCATTTGTTGCAGATAAAGACTACGTGTAGTTTCTAGACCTTGCAGTCAAACCTCGATGCAGTTGAGCTGACCGTTTGTACAATTTGGGCAAGGACTGTTGTCCTGTGAGTGTTCTAGCCACTTGCTTTTTCCCGTCTGATTTCCAGCAAACAACACGCTGTTATTCAAACAGTTGGGGTAATTGCTCTCAGACACAGGGATGAGCTGATGGGGAATTTTATAGGCATGTGTAACTTCTTGAATACCGGGGCGTACGCAGAAAAACCCTGTGAGAAAATGTACTCCTGGTACACACTCCACAGGAGTGATTGATATAAATAACTATTACTGAAATATGTAGCTGAAAAGGTACGTTATGCCTACTGTAATTGTGTATCATTATAATGAAGATTTCCGATGTGTTACACACTTTGCTAAAACCCTACACCACATGAATAAAGTGTCTTCCACTGTCAGGTATTTCTTAATTTTGGCACTGCCCATGCTTTAAAAGAATGCATGGGATCTAATATAAAATGTTTCTGATAAAAATGAAAGCATATTTCTGTGGAATACCTAAAATTACACGAACAACAGGAAAACTATGATATCAAAATTGGGGAGTTTAACAATTTCATTATTAACACTTGTGCTTATCAAAAGGGGTTTTCTACCTGGACAACAGAATGGATTTTAGGGCTGTAGGCTTAAGTTACACATTCAATTTTATTGACATTGACTAAAATGGGGTATCATAGTAAATCTTACCGGGCCTATTAGATTCTGCGTTTATTTTGCAGAGCCTTGAGCTTGTAATTTGCTAATTCTAATTCTGCTTGGCATAACAGGAGGAACCTGATGAAGTTGATAGTCTTGTCCTGTTTTGTAGAGGCATTTGCATCACTCAAGGAAGACAGTCGTTTGATGTAAGGGAGGCTCAGTGGTAGCCATGCTGCTGATCAACAGCCTGCTTCACGGTAACTGGGGGTCTGCTAATAAAAACTTCCAAGTGAATGCTAAATGCGCATCAGGTTCCCCAAACCTATTTAAATTGCTGAGTACTAAAAATATCGATGAGAACAAAATCGATATTTTGCCTAAAAATGGTTCTTGTGAACTGTCATGCTTTAAAATAACTCTCTTGAACTCTTGGGTGACATTTTAAAGGCTGGGAGCTTTGATACAGAGCTACCGCTTTAACCAGTGAGACTTTTATTGTGTTTTATGTAGACCCTTAGATAAAACAAGCTACATGTCAAGAAGGTAACGGTGCGGAAAGATCTGCGGGGGCATTCATTACCTGGGGAAGAGCTTGCTGACGGCTTCACCCCCGAAACAGACACAGGACGTCCACAGCCTGGTGGAAAACCTCGAACGCCTGGAAGGATGTGGAGCTGTGTAACCAGTAACCCGGGCACAGCCTCCCCGGGCAGGGGCTGAATGAGCAGGTTGGCAGTGTTTTGTTGGCGTGGATGCGGAGGGCTGGTAGCAATACTGTATTTTTACAAAACCTTTGATTAAAACCTGTTCTGACCTTTGATACCTCGGCCTAGGCCATTTTGACAGTCTGTAAACACGTCCAACAGCAAGTGCGCGCCTCCTCCGGCTGAAACGGCTGTTCCCCAGGCTTGGACGGATCCCGGTGCCCTCTGAAGCGGTGCTGCCGCCGCGGCGTTCCGCACCGCCAGCCCCAGCCAGCACGGCGGCCCGGCACCGGGCGAGCCTCCGCAGCCGGCCGGGGACCGCGCTGGGCACCCTGCGGGGCTTCCCCACGCCAACAGCCACCGGCCGCGTCTCCCCGCGGCCACTACCGGTGCTGCACAGGGCCGGTCTCCGCCGCCGCCCCGCCTCGCCGCCCGGCCCGGCCCGCCGGGGGACGGCAGCGAGCGGCCCGCCGCGCGCGGGAGGGGCGCCGTGTGGCCGGGCCGCCATCTTGGAGGCGGCCTGCCCGGCGCGGTGCTGAGGGCCGGCCGCGGGGCTCGGCGGGGCCGGGTGCTGGCGTGGCGGCCGTCCCCCCGGAGGCCGTGCGGTCTGTTCCTCAGGTAAAAGTGACACCCAGGCTCTTCCCTCAGCCAGCCCTTTGGGCTACAGGTTCCTACGGGCGGCCCCCGTGCCCTCAAATACTGCAGGGATGCTATCGATCACTTGCTGATGCCAGGTGCTCTTGCACAATCCTACTTCATTTGTAACCCGCTTTCCTTATTTAAATTAACTTGATGTTGTGCTCACAACAGCACTATGGAACTAAGCAGACTGGGCTGGACTTTGCTGTGCCCAGCTGTGAGCAGGGCCCTAGCATGGGGCTTCACACGCCATCACAGATCACAGCAGGGGCCGCGCTGATACTTGTCAATAACCCTCTCTGTGGTGTTTGGTAAGGTTATGAGGCTACACCTCACTCCTTTCCACCCCCCCCCGGCTTTGTAGTTATAGCTATAGTAGGTATTTTAGAAACAGCCATGATGTGACCTAATATAGCATTTCTGTTTTCCAAAGGTCAGTAGGATATTTGAACTGGCTGATGCCCTGGCTCTGGAAGTGGCCAGGAACTTAAGGTTGTCCTCCAAAAAAGTTGGCATTGGTGCAGTTTATTATATTAGCGATTCATTTTAGTTAGCGTAGTGGTTGGTTTGTCACTTGTTTTGTATATTCTACAATATTGTAATTAACCAGTGGCACCTTAGACTGTGCAGTTTACGAAATTGACCAGAGCTGTCTTTGTGAATTGAAGATTCCAACTTTTAATTCTTCCCCTTCTGTATAGCTTTCAGAGCTAAATAATTGTGTGGATAGTCTTGCTGTATTTTGGTTTGCTTGGTATTCTAACATTACTGGTGATGAATATATAAAATACTCTGTGTATAAGTAGCATTAGTTAGCTGTGGTTGCAGGCAGCCCACATAATCATATTAAATCAATATTAAATGTGTGCTACTGAATAGTTGACTTTAGGATGCTGATGGTCCCAATTTAATTTAAACTTCAACCCACTAGTGCTTCCAAAAAACCTCAGGGGAAAACAAATCAAAAAGCAAATCCCCAAATGAGTAATTCCAAATGGAATAACAGATCTTCCGTAATTGGTCCACAGTGGCTTCATTTAGGTGGCTGTACAAGTGTGTGGTACGTGACAGCATGACAATCAAAACCTGGTCACTGTGCACTGTCATACAGCTAGCAGACGGCAGCTATGGAGAATGGGGTTTGAGATAACTTTTTTTGTTATAGGATAATTTGTTTATTTTAACTAGGAAGACAGAAGAGGCTGGCTGGAGTTAATGATATTTGAAGAAAAGATTTAAATACTAGAAGTTTCTTCAGAAAGCCAGTTTGTCCTTACTTTGGTGCAGCTGCGTTGCTGTTGGTTCTGTTTTTCAGGATGGCCAAGAATAGATAGTATGAAGGCCAAAGAAGGGTAGTAACAAGGAAACCTTAAACTTTCCTCTGGAGCTTCTTGGTGTTCAAAATGGAAACTCTTAAATCATCTTCTAGTTACAACAGGAGCAAAACGTTCTCCCTTGGAATTTTTTCTGCACTGGGCTTGTGTTCAAGGGCTTCTGTTTCTGTGCCTGGGGCTGTGTTCAAGGTGAGGGGGAAAATGCTGTAGTTGAACTAAATCTCCTAGTTGGGAAGCTGCATATTACTTGCAGGGAGTGGTGTGTCAAGTGGAAGCCAATTCTAGTGTCCAGTACTTACTGGCGATGTCGTAATGTTATCTGGAATTGTTTATTAGATCTTACCACGTGTTAGAAGATACTGGATACAGAAGTTGTGTACCGTATGTTATACTGGGGAAGCAGAAAGGCCATACCTGCAAGTGAAGTGAGAATTCTCCCTTTGAGTAGAATGGCATGAAAGACACCTTTTCCATATGAAAATATCTCTGTTACTGGGTTGAATATCTGGGCGAGAACTTGGGACATCATTCGTAGGAGCTTTTATTTGTGGCTCGATGGGACTTGCATCGTTTGTGGTTATGGAACAACAGGCCCGTTTTAGTGTATTGTGGTGCTGCTAGGTTGAAGTTCCCTCATGTCCTTATACCACAGAAATGGTGCTTAAGAGATGTAGGTCATGCCTGGCAAGCACAGGTCGCGTGAACCTAGGTCTCTGGTGCGTCCTTTCCTTAGCTGTTGCATTGCCTTCCATTTGCAGCCAAGAGGATTCCAGAGGTTGCACGGTGATTCGTGTCTGGTTAATGTGAATGAGTTGGAAGGGGAAGAGGAAAAAGCAATGTACTTTTGTTGAAATTATTAGTAGTATCTGAAGTATGTTTGAAGTGGTGTTGTGTGTGTGTATGTATATAATCTGTATGTATAAATGCATAAAAAATAGTACAACAGTGAAAGAAAGGAAATGGCAAATACAGCCAACATTGCAAATATGGAAGGTGTATGGTTCTTGTTTTCCTCTGAAGCTGCCTGCTATGTTGAAACCTAGCAGTAATACAACAGTGCAGCCTTAGTGATGGCGTTGACTTTTATTTTGAGGTTCTGATTCCGCATATGAAAATCAAGAGAGAAAAAAAAATGATCTTTCTGTTGTCTTTTGAGACACTGCAAATAGGCATTTTAATTTAGGTGTGTTTGACTTGGCTTTGACAGTGAGAGAAGCTGAAATAGTTTAGCAGCAGCAAGAAGTTTTGAATTATCATCTGCCTCTCTGCTAACCTGCGTTTTAGAATTATTTAAGCTAAGTGTAGAATTATCTTCCGAGTCTTGCCATTCCCAAACAAATCAAATTGCCAATACTAATGAAGGATGCAAATGGTGAACAAATACAGCAAGTAAGTAGACTGCCATTTTTCCGCCCAAGAGAAAGCTGGCTAGTAGATTTGCATACAGACTACACAGATGCTAAGTATTTCTCCTTAAATATGATGATAATTTCTTGTAACAAATACCTTTGTTTCAATTTGACCGGCAATGACAAATGATGCAAGTTATTTTTGTTGTTGTCATAAACTTTTTTAAGTAATTATGGCTTACTCTCCAAAGTTCAATCACCATATTCTCATCTTCATTTCAGCTTCCTACACAAGTGGTGATGAATAAATGCTTCAGCGTAGACCCTTGGGGTCTATGGTATATTACAGAGATCCAGTATTTAGCAGATACAGAAACAGCCAGTCTCAAGTGTATTGAGACACTTAGATTTTAGTTAGTGATGCCCCCCCACCAAAAAAACCCAACAACAACAAAAAAGCCATGGACTTCACATCTGTGAACTTAAGTTGAGATTCAGTTCTGTTTTTATTTTACAGCTTCCTCTTATCTTTTTAAGCAGAACCAAAACCATGGTTTCAAGTCTCTCTTGTCCTGAGGATTAAATGTATGGCCTTGAAGCTAAATCCAGATTTGGTGGTCTAGGCTTGTGCTAGTTTAATCTTTTTATTTTTTTCCTTTTTTTTTTTTTAAATGAAACAAAGTATGAACACCACCTCAGCAGCTGGCCGTATAAGCTGCCGTTTCACCATAGCTAAATTAGGTTTCTCAGTTTAAGTGTAAAGTTGGTCCTTAGGAAAGGGAAGAACACAAGGTGCTGCCCTGAGACAGTTAGCAGGTGGCAGGTTGACACAGCATTTTCCTCCAAACCTGTGCTGGGCCCCTCAGTCTTGCCTCGAAACCAAGTACTGTTGAGCAGAGACTGCTTATAGCGTAGGACAACAGTTGCATACATATAAAGTGTGTGAAGGAATTGGATTAGATACACTGGTGATTTTTTGTTACAAGCAAGTATGTAGACAGGGAATTTGTAATTGCAGCTGGTCTTCTGTAGAAATTGGTGTAATCTATAACGTTCTTTTCCCAGCAACATTAGGGAGTTCTTTCAATTAGACATCTTTTGAAATTGGTTTAAAAAACAGGATTCTTCTTAGTTTACAAATAGACCCTGGAGCCAGGCTAGTGGTGTTGGTTTTGCATGGTGGTGGGGAATTGTTTAATTCTCCTTTCTGAGTCCTCTTTCTCTAGGTCAGCAGCCAGCGGTGAGGAACATTAAGTAAAAATAAATCTCCTATTTTTAGTTCAGCTACATAATGTCCTATTTATAATACTGAAATTTCAGCTACTACCTGGCCCCTTTCAGTTCAATTAACCATCTCTCCTCTGTTAGTCCTCATTGCTTTTTTCACACCTGCCCCATTTGATTATTTTGCAGTTTCTGCAACATCCAGATAAATGTTTGCTACTGGTTTCAATGCCTCGTGACTACTGAAAATAAAATACTTTAACTTCATTTTTCTCAGGATGATACATGACAGTCATTTTGGTTTTTTTCCTCTTTTGTGTTGTATAAATTTTAACATGGCTCACCACACTGACAATAGGCCAGCAAGAGGGAGACAAAAAAGAGCATATACAGAAACATCTCATGGCTAGCCAATAAGCTGCCTACTATCTGGAAGTGAAATTGTTAAAAATGTGTTGAAAACCTCAGGATCTAGCTGAATTTCAGGGTTTTGGCAAGTGAAAGATGGCCCTCAGCACAGGACCTTAGGAAGAATGTATTTGTGCAAAAGCAGTTTTTACCCTGTCCGTGGTCTTGGAGATAAGGCAGTAATTGTAACAACAGGAGTAGTTCTGAAATAGATTTTTCAGCTTAAAGAATTAGAAGGAAGTGTTGACACGCTATGGGGCATGGTTCTGCTGCCATTGTAAGAGTGGGCTTCAAAATGTTAGTATCATTCTGGTTAAGCCAAAACTAATGTAGAATTCCCAGCTGGAAGCACCTTATGGAACCAGAGGGACCCTATTACCTACCAGGAACCAGGCACTGAAAATAACTTTTGTAAAACAGTGTTATTTATTTCCTCCATATGATGTATCTCTTGAAATAAATGAAATGACTTGTAAACCTACTGCTTTTCAACTGGGTTGAGTCATGCTAGAGACTGATGAGGAGTTGGATGGGGGTGGAGGAGGAGGGAATGTGATTCTGGTAATGTGGAGACCTTGTCATTGTGTGGCAAAGTTTGAGTTTTAAGAGCCACGATTATGCTTGAGAGAAATTTTTGCATGATGTGTATGATACATAATGCCAGATATACTGTGCTGGGCTGGGCTGTATTGGAAACTGAATAAACAGATTGAACAAGTAGTTAGCCAGGCATGGTCAGTTTGTTCTAACAGAAGTTGCAAAGTCTGATGGCTGGAAACAGCCATTTTTAGGAAAATGGGGAGCTGCTTTAAAAGAGGCAAAAATAATGTAAAGCCATAATTAAAAAAAAAAAAAAAAAAGCAAGCAACAAACCCTGTAACCCATGCTGCTTCACAAAATTCAGTGGCAGAGGTACAGAACACTTTATGTAACCAGATTACATATACAAACAGCTCCGTATTTCATGAAATTTCAGGTATTTTCTGAACAACAACAAAAGGCTATTGTTTCATCATGTCCTGTTTCATCTCCTTATTTGAATACAGATCGAAAGAGAATTTCTTCTTCTTAGAAAGCTCTTTTTTCCCTTCTTTAATATGCATGCTTTAATATCAGAATAAAGGATAAGAAAAGAAAAATAAACAAGGTGTAAATAAAGGGAAAAGTCTATATCTTATGGCTGCTCTGTCTCAAAACCTTCATCTGTAGTTGGGTAAAAGATTCCTTTTGCAGCAAAAAAGGCAAGGGTTGGAATGAGGTTAGGTGGGATAAATGTGTAATTCTATTGTTATATTTAGTATTGCAGTATCTGTGAGAGCAGAGAAAGGTGGCAGGGTAGAGACAGGCAGAAGAGGAATATTTGAGGGCTGTCAGTCCCTGCTTGAGGAGAGACCACGTGAGTGAATGAGGTCAACAGAAGGGTAAAAATAGAAAATGTGAAAATGTGGTGGGGTGAGAAGAGCCCCTTGGAAAATGTCCACGATGTATGAAGGGAGGAGGAGGAAGAGGAGACTACTGAATGTAGCTCTGAGAAGAAAGACAGGGAGGAAGCCCACTGGGTATATAACTGTGTACCAAAGTGAAATCAGAGTGAGAGATGGGAAATCTGTGGTGTTAGAGATATCAGTGGGGGTTTGTAAGACATGATGATGAAGAGAAGACAATGCTAGGTCGTGAAGTTTAAAAGGCCACCAGTGATGCCTGTGACAGCGGTTTTAAGAGAAGCTAGGAAATGCATTTCTGTAGACCTGAGGTGGAGACTGTTCTGCACTCGCAACAGCTTCCTGAGTGATGAAATTCCCATTTTTAACCTTCTTTACCTTTAACAAGTTATGATCATTTCATGTCTTGTAACAGACATCCTCCAGCTATTCATTAAATGACTAATATTCTTGCACTTTATACAGTCATAAATAATGTGTGTTAGATGTGACCATTCCTGGCAGAGCTCCAAACTCTGTTTCTGCAAAGAAGCATTTGTTTGCCTTCTACTTAATAACAATCAAGGGAATCAAGATACTGCTATAGTATTTCTTCAAATATTTGGAGTGTTTACTGCAACATAATACATTCGCTAGTTAATGCATTTTCACAAATTATTTTTCTTAACGACAAACACCCACCTCCTTCCTGATCTCTGTTCCTCCATTCACCTTTCACTTTGAGCAGCATCCTTTCCAAAGTGTTCAGCTGGATCTGACCCAAGTACAAATATGCTAAGTTACGCCATTGTTATTTTGTTTTTCCTGAAGTCCCCCCCTACCCCCCGACCTGTTTAATGCAAACCGATCTGATACTGTCATCTTGGCTTTGTGGTACACTGTACATACATTTAGTATAGCCTTTCAATTAGTTTTGTGTATTTAAATTCAGTATCTCTTTTTGGCCAATTTTCATAAACCTTGCAAACAGTTCCAAACTGGAAAAGTTTCAAACCTGTTGCTTTACTATTTTCTAGAGCCTTAAGTGCCAATTTAATGTAGCTACATAGGCATCTGCAATGAAACATCTTTATTTGGAGACTGGGGTAAGATAGGAGAAAAGTAATTTGGAAAACGTGGAATTCAGGGACAGCAAGATATTTCCCGTCATTTATGTTAGAGAAGAACAGTTCACAGAAGGAGTGATAGTTTCAAATATTTTCTTTGAATTAAATAAAAAAACCTATGATCACTCTAGAGCGTAGAATGTGACAGTAAAATGGGACTACACTGCTTGCTTTTGCACACATGCGTTCTGCCTGCTCTGGATGAAAAGTCATGACAGATAGTGAAAAAAGTGTGTAGAAACAGTTTGCATACCTCTTTAAGGTAGCTAGTACACTGAATGGGATTGAAAATATTTGCCCATAAGCAGAGGGGGTATTTATAAACACAGATGGTGAGTAATTTCTTATGGTGGTATAACTGTTCAGTTCGGGCTTGTCTGTTTCTTTGACACTAACAAAATAGATTGGTTTTGTTCCTTGTGAAAAAGGGCCAGAGCCTATCTGTTGGGTTGTGTTAACCAGAATTATCAAATTAAACCATAACTGAAGTTCAACCAAGAAGGTAGATGATCCACTGCTTTCTGGTAGATGTGAGGAATGTGACTGAAACACTGCTTCGGTTTTTGCTTTAAAAGTCTTGATTTTTTTATTAGTATCCAAAAAATTAATAAGATACAGGAGCAATAAAAATTCCATTTGGTATTTGAATATGTATGAGAAAGAGAAGGCTATCTTAGGAGACAGCTGCAAATAAGAGAGTCTTATTCACAGGAAATTGGGAGCACAGTTCAAAGAATAGATTTAAGAAAGTCAGCAGCATTGAAGCAGCTAGAGAAGAATGTGTGCTAAGAGAATACGATGCTAATAATAAATAGAAATACAATGCTACTGCAACCAGTGATAACACAGAAAACAGTATGTAATTGTCTTCAAATGAGATGGAGATAATGAAGCAGAGATTAATTTAAGCTTGAGATACAAACTGTGGCTTCAGAATCCAGAGTTTGTTCATGAAGTACCTTGGAAACTGAGAGCCTTCGACTTACTGCCTGTTCCTTGAATGGTTTTGTAAAATTAAAATACCAAATTAATTGCAGAGAAATCTGTTCTCCATATTTTGTCTTAAAATTAGGAATCTCAAAAATTATTTCCCATCCCAGCCAAAAATGTTTAACTTTTATTCAGTGAAACTAGTTGGTCAAGAAGCACGAACTTATCTTGAAATTAGGTAACTTGACAGTGTTATGTCTATGATAGCTTACTAGTAATCCAACAATTTCAATAGTAAATTAACAAACAGCATAGTAGCCAACTGTTAAGATAAACCCAGAACACACTGAATTCACAGATTCAGTTGACAGGTAATGCAGTCCTAAAATCCTTGCTCTGCTGAAACACAGTGCGACTAACTGAATAAGTCTACCAGAGAAAGACTTACTGTCAGTGATAATTGAATTTAATAAGGAATAAATAATAAATACTGAGGCCTTTATGATCAAATACAAGTTGTCCTTTGTCTTTGCTATATGCTGAGAATAAATGATTAAAAATATTGCTTGAATTTTATGGTTTGCTACCAGCTATGTTTAGAATTTAAGGTACTACTTTATTGTGTATCCTCCAGGTTTTCAATTCTAAATCTGTTTTTCCTGAATAGATTTGGCTTCTGGAAACCTGAATGATTGCTGTAATTTGCAAGTGCAGTTGTGTAATTGCATTTTGCAAACTAGGTGGTAAAAAATTCATTTTCTGGAAGACAGAACAAGGTATGAATTTATGTTTTAGAAAAGCTTTCTTTCCACCATTCAATATCATGATACCTGTATAAAAATAATAAAACAGCAGTACTACGTGAAGGAAGACATGCATGAACATCTGAGCACATATAGAGAACCTGGTTTTCTTCAAAGGACTGGGGATCCCAACCTCATGAAAATGCCATGAAAGCTTTGGTTTTGAGTGCCATTCTGGAACTCCTCTGGAGCAAGAAGAAAAACAATGATGAACAGGCAGGACTTGTAGAAGGTAGACCCCAAAATCTGTGTGTGATGTTTTAAACATCAAGTTCTTTGCTGGTACATTCTTGCCCTTTCAGCTGAAACGGTGTGGAACTCCTGAAGACTGGCCTGGGATTCTTGAGTGCTCTGCTGTCCAGGACACTTTCTAATCTGCATAACATTCCCTTGCCCTTTTTCCTATCTTTAGACCCTTTTGGGGAGAAAAAAAAATAAATCTGATTCATATTGTGGATTGCTGTTTCTGCATGGAGATTTTGCATCCTTGCGCTCGTGGCTCCAATGCAGTAAACTTGGAATGAGAAGGCAGCAAAGACTTACTTGTCCCTCTTGTCCCAAATGCTTAGTCATTAAAATGCACCAGCCTTAGAGAATTTTACATGTGAAAATTTTGTCATATTGTGAGGCTGTAATATTTCTGAAGTGATTGAAGTGAGGCATGGTAAAAAGCCACTGCACCAGGAAAGCTTCCAGTTGGTTAAGTAGGATGTTTCCCTCAAGAGTAGTTATGAACTTGGTCTGTTTCTGCAAACCCTTTCTTGCCACTAATTCACTTTCACATATGTGTAAGTAGGACTTGTCTGTTCTAGTGTTGGATGTCCCAGGCTTTAAAGGTTCTACCTTCAGTTGAATAAGTAGAGAAAAGCAATAAAATTAACAGGTATATGTCTATTCAGCTGTGGAAAAATCCAGTTGCGCCGTCAATTTGAGTGATGGCTTTGGATAAAAAATGATTGTATTTATCTTCCTCTCCATCGTCGTCTTCGCTGTTAAAGGAAAGGCGAGTAGATACTGTTTCTCTGCTGGTAGTGTTCATGGCAGCATAGAAAATTAGCTTTAAGTAGGTGCATTTCTGAAACATATATTTTTTAGTCCATGTCACGGATTGGAATTTATTGGCTGTTGTGATTTTAGTTGCCAGTTAAGATATTTTTGTGTTTTATCCTTGGGACCTTTGTCACAGATGCCTGTGGCTCATCAACAGGTGCTCTGTGCATGTTTTGCATGGTAAAATTTGGTACAAAAATTAGGCTTGTACACAACCTCCTATTTGTCATGCTTTTTTGGTATGAAATCAGAACTCAGCCATGATTCTAAAAGTTGTGCTGTTTGAAGATGGTTAAAGTGAATCATACAATCTATTCTATGCAGAAATAAAGCAGATAAAGACCCTCTTCACTTACTGCTCTGTCAAGTTCTTGATTAATGATGGCACGTTAAGAAGAGGAGAAACATGCTATTCATTGTTTCTTTAGTGTTAACGTAAAGCAGTTACTCTTGATTGGAATTTGAAACAAACAGTGATGTTTAGGGAATTCTACCTGTCTTGATATACTTAGTGCCTCTGAAACTATAATTTTCATGCATTCTCCTGAATGTTATCCTCTTCTAAACTCTCTTAGTTTTGGCCCTTTCCCCTTTTTCTGTATCTCCATTACAGTGCATAAACATAAATAAACACAAATTAAGCTATTAAGAAGCTTTTGATGCAGGTATGTGCAGTAGGAAACTTTCTCTCTTGCCTGACCCTTGAAGAATTGCATAAACATTGTGATGTTGCCACTAAGACTTTCTAGACTAATGTGATCCATTTTGGTTTTCAAGCAGAATGCAATGATCTTTGAGTTTCCTCTTGCTACTTTTTCTTCTGACATTTTGCTGTAATTCTGGAGAAGGAGGAATAGGAGCCCTTTTTAGACAAATCCCCACAACTCCCTCTGAAGGAGAGTTTCTCCTTTTCCCTCAAATGTGCACATTTTACAGGCTGATTAACCTTTAAGACAGACACAACTTTTCTTGTGCAATGGTGCATAAGGTGCATAACAGTTGAGGCCAACCCTTACAACCTTTCTGCTCTTACTAGGTACGAAACTTTAATAAGCAAGTGTTAGGTCTGTTGTGCCTTGGCTGTCTGTCTTGGTGCTGTTCTCTTTCCCAGTGTATCTGTAATATTGGTTACAGCAGCTGTTGAGGCATGTTGAAATGATCAATGTAAACTACTGTCACTGCTGAAGAAACTGTGTGTGGCTGTGGTTTGCCTCCGTGACAGTCCCTCCCCTAACATGTGTGCTGCTTCCAGACGTCTGGGGTACCAAGCCAGGTAAGCTGTTTTCCTTGGGTAGCTGTGTATCATGCCTGTTTTCCCCCTACTTTTCCCCGAGCTGGCAGTGATTCCAGAGGCAACAAAGCAGTTCATTGACAATCATCCAGGAAGAATTGCTTTGTTTTCTTTATTAAACTGTGAGTTTATAAGACAGAGACTGGAATGGGCTTAGTTCTAGTAAGTTAGAACAGCCTAGAGGGTTTTCTCTGCTAAACCAGCAATCTCCTGTGTACCAATGGTAACATCCCTACTGCAGTGTAAATCGCTGGGTAGCTCAGCATACCTTGTATTTAGCTGAATATAAATAAACAGCAGGATACTTGAAAGAAATAACACTCCAGAGAAAACACAATCCTAGTGCAATTAGAGCATTTCTATTTAGATAATTGCTCACTGAAATTATAAGCTTGGATCTAATCCTCAAAGGATACAGAAAATTGGCAGTTCCAGGATGATCTGCTTCTTTCACTCTTCCCTGCCCGCCCCCCCCCCCCCCCCCCCCCCCCCGAATATCTTTGTTTCTCAAACCCTAAATGCTGATTTTTTTTGTGTCTTTTTTTCCTGCTATAGTGAGAGTGATACTGAAAATGACAAAATAGCAAAGGATGCCCTGGAGATAATCTAGTTTTTGAGGGAATCTGTGTACAGGAGTGATAACAAGCATGGTAATTTACTGCTGCTTGAAAGGAAAACATGACCTCATGCAGTTACAGAGGGGCTTGCCCTAATTATGGGTGCAGACAGGGTGGTCACTAGGGTATTGGTGAGACAGGCAGTAATCTCCACAAACAAGTATTTACCTCGATGAGACTGTTTTCTCATACTCTCTTTTTTATAGGACTATGCTTTTTGTGACTATTTTTTTCTATTTCTAAGAACTGTAGCTTGGTGCTTAGGCTAGAACGTAGAAGTAGAATTTTGTTCCTGACTATCCTATTGACTATGGATGTGAGTTTAGGCAGGCTAACTCCATCTCTTTGCATCTTTTCTCATATTCGTAAAGTGTGGATTACTAGCCATGGGCAGAATGCTTGGAGTTACTTCACATAATTTGTTTTCTTTCATTGCTTCTCTGTTTGTTGATTTATTTCTTTTTCAATCCTTAAATTTTCTGTTAATCTGAGATCCTTCAAAACCAAAAAACTGAGGGTACAAAGAGACTTCCCTGTTACACTACTCAGAATAGTGCTCTGAAAAAACAGTGTTTTGGCCAGAAAGAAACTATTTTTAAATACTGATACATAAACCAAAACTCCCCTGTAATCAATGTCACTGCTTTGTTCAGTTGTGTTTTCTTAAATGTCTCTTCAGTTCTCTGTTTGCCATGCATTCTATGAGACATATTTGCACTTGCATTTATAGAAACACTTGCTGCCTTGAACACTTGCCAAAAAGTAGATTTTTAAGGATGGAACTAGAATAAAGATCTTGGGGTATGTTGCAGTTCATAAGACTAAAATCAGAAGGTTTTAAAAATAACATTTCACCATATTAATTACTGACAAATGATTGAATTAGTTGGTAAAGCAAAATATGAAGCCAGTGAAGATGTGTAGGAAGTACCCTTACTGGTATTGAAAACTGGCTATGTATTTATTAGAATTAGAAGATTCCAGATCAGAAAAATTAAATGTTGCCCCATGTATGACTTAGAAATACTTATTGGCTAAAGGAGTAAAATGTGCCTTGAAATAGTTTTTCCTGTGTGCAATTTTTTCTGCATATTCGAGAGCTCAACTCTTTTTCACAAATATATGAAGAAATGGGTATGTATCCATATGCAGTTTCTGTGCACTAGGCCTCTTCCCCAGCTTTTTAACATTTAAAGGGAAAAAGTGTGGGTGTTGAAGTATGGGGGCAGTTTCAGAAGGCACTCTCTAAATGGTATGGGATTGTGTCATTCTGTCTCCTAAAGTACATCCTCAAACCGTCATTTACTTCTTAATCCTACTTTTGAATAATGAATAATCATCTAATCTCTTCTTGGTTCTCCATGTAACTTCCATTGCTGAAGAACAGCTTTCCACAGCCATGGAAAGGCACTCTGACTTTCACTCCTCAGGACTACTATGACTTAGATTGGCAAGGGCTTGCTCTGCTCTGTTTTGAACAAGCCTGCAAGGTCTGGGTGCAGGAGGAAGAGATGAAACTGTTTGTTTTTCTTTCCACCCTAGAATGTAATGGCATGTATCTGTTCCAGTCTCTAGCATAAAGTAGAAATGATACAGACTAAGCCTCTGCCTCAAAGGACTGTTTTTATTGATTTGCAATTGGTAAAATACAGCAACAGTCTGCTCAGTATCCTCCCCGTTCATGGTCTGTTTGACACTCCCAAATGGGTGCAGTGTAAAAGCCACAACAATTGAGGATTCTTCTGAGCTGAGTAAATGCTTGTTGACAAATTTCCTTGATTTTAATTTTGAATCATGCTCTTAGATCAGGGCACAGCAGACTTAATGGCTGATGAAGTCATCTACATTTTCCTTTGTTGTTTGTGGTCTGCTGAATGCCCACTTGTATTACTGCAGGACACAAGTTTATGAAGTTGATGTGTTGTTATCAAAGCTTTTTAGTGTGGCCATTATACACCTCTTCCCCCCCCCCCCCCCCCCCCCCTTTTCTTTAGCAGCCAGCCATCTGCAAGAGCTGTTTATTGTATCCAAATGATTGTGATAGGGTTCAGTTAGGATATAAACAATAGCAGAGCTGGTTTCATTAGCAAAGGGCTTGCAGAATCAATGTTTGGGTCTGATTCCTCCATTTTTAAACTTGTATCAGTAGAATTCATGTTTAAGTGGTTAACTTCTGATTTACTGGACCTCAAGTGAAAACATAGAGGTCCACAGACTGACACTATTCACATTGATGGGAAACCATTTATATTGCTGCCAAATTGTTGGGGTTTTTTATTACAGTGGCAGTGAATAAAAGCCAGAATAAATCATAAATTTCACTACCTATAATATGTGAGAAACTGAAACATCTTATAGTAGCAGCCCTAAACTAATTCACAGCAGTCATTTATCTTCATTGTTTTCTACAGAGATTGGCTGAACATTTTTAATACACATAACTTTATATGGGCACCGATTATAAAATTTTCCCTTTCTTAGTGTTAAAACACTCTTCACTGATTACATAGTATTTGTCCCAGAGAGGAAAAGAGTAGAAGGGCTCCCATGTCAAATTTTTATTGCTGTAGCTTCTCAAAGAATATATATATATATAAATAAAATCTCATGAATCTGAACTTAGGCTGCTGGATTTCTGCAAGGAGTATATCACAGATGAAGCAGGGTTTCTCAGGGGCGGGGATTATACCTCATTACTTGGGAAAGTTAATTGGTAGTGCAAACCTCAAAGAAGCATCTACATCTACAGACACAAGATACCTGAGCTGTCCACAATAGCCTCTATTTCTAGCCTTAGAAAGGAAAAAGGGGAGAGGCTTGTGCACTTAAATATTAAGAGTTTAACTAGGGTGAGTGTAAGCTGCTGAACCAAATGATTCTACTTGTTACTGAATGCTGGCAGGAATCACGTTTACACCTCATCTCATGCTACACTACTGTTCTGCCATGCAGTTTTTAGATTGAATGCTACTGGAGGGAGGGTCAGTGTGCACAGCATAGAGGAGCATATGCATGGAGCATGGTATATGGATGTTCAGGGAGGGAGTTTACCACCAAAACAGCTGCAGACTTCTCTGTGTCATCAGATTCCTGTGAATTCATGTGGAAGACAGTGGGACTGGAAGGCAGCGGCTTGCCTGTATGGAACATACACAAAGATGGGAGTCAGAGGGACTTGGACTCAAGAGCGTCTTCTGTCATATCATATAAAAGGCTGCCTGATACTTATAATAATGTACCTGATTTTCCATTTGCATGGACCTTTCTGAAATACAGTTTACTTTTCCTTTGAATCTCCTTTAATACATATGTTGGTATTGTTACTGGAGTGAACAGGGGCCTTTTATTTCTGTACGTCTGTGGGGAAGGTCCCCTGCTCTGTTTAGCATCCAAGCTGAATGGATATTAAAGCTGGTGCTGACAATATCATGTCATCACCAGTTCTCTGGAACAGGGCTTGTGCTCATCACTATGTTGAGTGTTTCTTACAGTACTGCATTCTAGAAGGCAGAAAATTACCGGTGCAGGAAGGAGGCTGGATTCTGTGCGAAAATAAAAGCAGGATTGTGTTAAAATAAGACAATATTTGAAATGTCAGCAGAGGCTTTTCAGCATGTACTGCTGTAGCTGTTGTTGCCTCTTAGAGACAACTGGATATTATATGCCTGGAAAGTCTGTACCAGTTTTCAACGTTTCTATAATTTTTCTTACTGGCAGTGGTTAGCACATATCCATACCTAAAACTGCACTAAAAATACCCTTTCTCATTATAACTTGTCCAGTCAGAAGAATAACTGCTGATTCAGGCAGGTTTTGGGACACATGGACTGCATTGTGACTAGGTAGTTTCAAGAAATGGCAGGGAATGGCACTGTGTCATGGCACCAGCAACGCTGGCTCAGGCTGCAGCTAAGGGTTTTCATTAATTTGTCCAGCAGTTTGTACCTGTGCATAGTACAGGTAGGACATCACTAAATCAAAAAGGTTGCTTTCACAGGGACGGATTTATTGAGATGGGATGAAGGGCCAAGAGGGTTGCTTCTTGCCTCTCTCCCTACTCTGCATTGCCTGGTATGCTGACCCACATCCTGGGTCACATAAGCAAGAGCGGCTGTGCAATTCATCCATCCAGACTACAGCTGTTTCTGCTTTTATATCATCTCACAATACTGCAGAGGTTCTTGGGCTATGAACTGAAGCTCGTTTCACTGAGCTAGTGGAAGATCTGCTGCTCCCAGAAATGTATCTTTACCAGAGGTTTCTGTATTGCAACAGAAGCTGTGTGAATGCTCCCTAAGCAATTCTACCTACTGGTGTTAATCTGCCTTTGCTGGAGGGTACTGACCTAGTGGATAATGATGAGAAGGCAGAGATGAGTGAAGACTTCAGCTGAATCTGGCAAAGATGTCTATCTGTGGTTTCCAGTAGTTTGTGGACAGGTGACTGTCTTCTAGCCCTACCGGTAGAGCTACTCTGCAACCTATTTCTGTGAAATTCAAGAACTCCTCTGCAGTATTTCCTGTAGCCTGTCAGATTTGGCTGAAACATTTGAGGCAGTGCTCACACAGTGTGTCTAAGGAGATGGTGGCAATGGCATTGTGTTGGAGCATAAAAATTCCTTCTAGGGTTGTGGGTGTTTACAAGGTTTGAGATGCTCCCCTGTGTAAGCAGCGGTAGCCTGTATTAGTTCACACCAACAAAAAATGTAGCTCGTAAACATGGAGAAGCAGGAAAAGCAGATCAGAATGAGGATACAGGTGCTGTCAGTGTTTTTTCTCCTTTGTGCCATTTAGTCCAGGCTTTCTTCTTTGCTGTTCTCTCTAGTTGCCTGTTCTTTGGGACAATAATGCAGAATTTGAGAGTTTTGGTGTTAAAATATAAGGTCAGGACTAGCCAGCATATGAAGAGAGATAATGTTGTTATGTCCCAGCAATAATAAGGGGCCTGGGAGAGCTGAAGAAATGAAGAAATGCCTTGCCACATTATCTTTTCACATCTTCCCTCCTCTCAGCTTGCTCTGACTCTCACAGCCATGGTATAAAGGCTCCTATGCAGAGCTATCCATTGGTAAGTGTAGGAAACCAGCTGGGGGGAGTAAAGAGAAAGGGAATATTGTACGCTATGGTCTCAGTTATAAGGCTTCAATGGTTTGTTTGCCCCAGGACCTAAAACAGCTTGTGGTCTGAGAGCTGAGGTTGAGCTGGAGTTCTGTGCTTTGGGGGACACACAGATCAATAAGTGCGTGTTGGTAACAAAGGAAGACCTGACCCTTGGCTGTCACTTCCATCTGGCAGCTGGAGGCCAGGGAAGGATTTCTTGCAGTGGGGGAAGGGACTGGTTGGTTCTGTAGAACTACAACATGGCTCTTGCTGCTGGCAGGGGCCAGTGACTGAGAGTGGCCGATCCTGATTTGAATCACTGAACTGATATTTCACAGCCAGTCCAAGTCAGATTGTCTTTCTTTTTTCCCTTATTGCTTTTGTGTGTTGATCATGAGCACTGTACTTGCTCTGGTGTAAGCACCAGCAGCTTTGAAGAACTCTAGAGGAGGAAATGCACACAGGGTCACGTAAGCATGCACACACACACAGAAGGAAATCAGGAGTCAGCAAAGCAAGGAGGAGTCAGCAACAGAAAGTGATAGAAGTGTAGGAAGGAGTATCATCTTGAGGAAATCTTATTAGAGGTCCCCTATTCATCGCATACATGTTTTAGTGATCAACCCAGTGAAAGGTTTAGTAATCTTACAGCAAAGAAGCAGAAAAGGAGGAAATTCTAGACAGCGTATTTTTTTCTTGACCAACCAAGCAGTGTTTGGATGAAGCAGACCTTTATTGTTCTGAAAATAAAATAGTGCTCAAAGCCATATTTGGTTTAGTACTTTTCATTGCATCATTAAAAAACCTAGCATCTGCCCTGAAGAGCTTACAGTAGACAAGGCAGAAGAATAAGGAAGCATGTGAAATGATGAGTATTATAATTTTTCAAACAGATGGAATAAGATCAGTAATTTGTGAGACTGTCCACAGCAGGTATTTTTTTGGGAGTGAGTGTTGTTTGAAGGGGTTACTTCCATCAAGGTCAGAGAGTATGTTGTTGCAGGGCACTGTATTTGTCAAGTGCCTAGACTGCCAGGGGTACACGGATTTAGTCTTTGTTGATTGTCAGTTGGCTCAAGCAGACTAACCCTAAGGGATCTGTTCTCCTCCTGTCCTCTGGATGTTATTGATCCTGCTTGTACTGCTACTTGTGCATGTTCTTTCAAGGTGTTGTTAGGCTCTCTGAGTAATGTATTTCTGGCTTAATAGTAATATTTTGGCGCTTAAAACATTTTATTAGCTAGCCAGCTTTCAAAGAATGGGAATGAAATAACATTTCTGGAATGTTACACTAGGAGTTAGGACACGTAGTTAAGCTATTCTGGGTATGTGGTCCCAAAGGAAAAGATTCATGTTCATGCTGGAATGAGAAGCGCTTGGAATCCAGGTACGGAGCCAGGGAAGGGACTGTCTTGCACTGTACATTGACCACACGGCCTGACAGACCACATACAGTGCTTTATTCGCTAGTTAAATCACCACAGCTATACGAGGGTCTGACAGGGATGGGCTGTATGGAGGATTCACCTCCATGTGCCATCTCAGTGTGGAAGTGATCAGCCATGCCTTCTTGGGTCTCATCAGTTACTACTTGTGTCGGACCTGATGTTTCTGCCATCAGGGACTGTTACAGAGATGATTGCTCAGACTTTATCTTCTGTAAAAAAAAAAGATAATCTTGCAGTGTTCTGCACGGAGCAGTTTTAGTGAATGGGTTAAATTCGTCATTGCAAAATTTACCCAGAATGCATTAAAGCATGTTAGGTTTGTGAAAAAAGACGAATGCTGCATGGCGAGATAGTTATCCACGCAGTGGGCAGGAGGAAATCGAAGAGCTCTGAGAGTTTTGGTCTGAGCCAGTTGCCATTGTGATGCAGAAATGCAGTTGCCCTATCTAAGGTGTAATTAGCTTTTAGGTTAATTTTATAGTGCTCTTGAATTACCTTCTCTAAAATACGCAGCAATTCTCCCTTTTTTTTGGTGGTTTTGTTTCCACAAATTAGAGACTACACATTAAACAATGCTCTAACATGTAGAAACACACATGCACTCTCACATTATTTTTTTGGGGTTTTTTTTTGTTTTTTTCTTTTAACCAAAGAAACACTGGAACACAGACATAAACCTAAATGCAGGACAAATGTTGTAGTTATTATACGTATAAGCAATAAGCATAATTTTGAATGTGGCAGTATTATCTGTTGTGCTCCAAAGCAGAGAAACTACATCTTTTCTACACTGACAGAAGCAATAGTAAAAGTTAAAACATCATTTCTCAGTCCTATAAACCAAACTGACTGATGTGCTGTCTGCTGAAATATACATTGCCTCAAAATTGATGCTGCTGTTATTTTTTATATGTCTAAACTTTTCACGATTTGTCTTCGTCAAAGACATAAGAAAGAGGTGGGAGGAAGAGATTCCAAGCATCTGCCCATAATGAAGGATTCTTTTTATTCTGTATTTCAAATCTTTCTTGATCAAACCCGTGCCATTCTATGAACTGCTTCTTGAGAAGGAGAAATAGTTTTTAGCCTTGAAGACAAGAATTAAACAGCTTGCCCTAGAGGGCTCTAAAACTAATAGCAAGGATGAACGCTCTTGTAATTATTCATTCTGGAGTTTCTGGTTTGGAAAATGTAAAGTAAAACAATCTGGATAGTCTTTCTAAACGGTTGCACAGTAATAAAAGATTTTCTTGCCATGAGGATAGGAGATCTTTATCCTAAAGGAGAGGAAGACCTGGGATAGTTTAAAACTGTCTTGCAGTATCCTTAGTTTATCCTTTTTTGGGACCTTTTCTTCTGTGTTTTATCTGTCAAAGAGGAAACAAAATGTTTCTCATGTGAAATAAATTAACCTTCCTTCTCTCTTCCATTTACATACTGAAGATAAAGCCATAGCTTTCTTGTTACTTCAGGGTACACCAAGGTTGCAGCTGAAGAGGGCCTTCCTACTTTCCTGCTTCTCCCAGTTTTTCCCCTGTTCAATAAAAAAATCATTATTTGTCTGTTTAGCATCCTGTGATGCCTAAAGGGGACAGTTAAGTGCTGTTGCTTGCATGAGGGAGAGGATGAGTGGATTGGAGCGGGAAAGGCAGGGGATGCATTGCCAGCTTTCATCGGTCTAAATTTTTTCTAACAGATTGAAGAGGCAGGCCTGTGCTAATCTGGTTTGTTTTGGCTGAAGTGCGTTTGGTGCCAGTTAAAGCGAACAGCTGAGAGCTGCTCTGAAAGGGGTGGTAACCTCTGCAGCTGAATTGGTGATGAACATCTGGGGATAAACCTTTTCTGCTAACACAGCTATTTGCAAATTGGGTGTTTGTCCACACCCTTAATTTCTTCTTTCTGCAGAGCTGAACCAAGAAGCCAGTAAAATAAATGGCTGCGCGCAAAACCCTTCCATACCATTTGGTGCTGAAAGCTCTGCCTGTTAATTTCTTGTTACCTCTTATCCTTTCCTGTTTGGCCGGTATTTTAGTTTATCGGAATTAAGAGCACAAGGAAGTTTCACTATGACACATCTCAGGAAAATATATTTGAACATACCGCCAGTTAAAGGACTGACAGAGATCTTACTTCACAGTGTCAAGAAAATTTTGAGAATATATTGCTCTTTATTTTCTTTTTTCCCCACTAGCTGAATGACTGATTACTTCAGGAATTAATAGCCCCACCTTCCTTCTCTTCCCATCTCTTGATCTAGGCCGCTGAGGATCTGCAGTAAGATAAAGCAGAGAAAAGCTGGTGGCAGAAGCTGTGTTTTGTGGTTCTGCTGATCTGGTGTCCTTAATTCTTAATCAGGTATTGTTTAACAACCCATGGCATTATTTTAACAGAAAAGATTAATTCAAATTATAGCAAAGCACGAACTCTTCTTTTCTCCAGCCCTACCACCGAAAGTTTTGGAGGAAACCGAGGTATGAATGAATGCTAGGTCTCTCCACAGTGCTGAGCTGTTCAGCCAGAAGCTAACTGAAGCTACCATTTGCCTCTGCTCTGGAGTGGCAGTTGTTGGACAGCTGTCTGGGTATCCCAGTCAGCTCTGTGACACTTCCATGCATAAAAAACCTGTTCCATTTTTAAAGATTGGGAGCAGTGTCCTTAAACAGCCATAAATGAAGCATATACCTTTATGTGGCATGGCCTGTGGGTGTATAGCATGTACTACTTAAACTTTGAATTCTTGATCCTGTTAGAAGGCAAACCAGTAGCCAATCTGTTATGAAAATTGTTATTATGAAAACTGTCATTGAGAGAGTTCAGTACACACAACATAAAACATGGTTAAGGGAGGTAAAAAAATTGACAGAAGGATTTTTATAGGTCTTCATCTTCCTCATCCTCTTTGTTTTCACTGTTTTGTTCTTGGTTTTCTTTCTCAGAAAATACTGTAAAATGTCAACAGCACAGAGCCTGGAACTGAAAACTTAGATAACTGATTATCTAGTACAGCAGAAAGTGAGGTATTAAAATTTATGGAAGCAAGTATCTTTTACCAAAGCAGAATCTTTTATGCAGATCATAGCAGCTGAAGTTGGTTATTTAGCCTTTCAGAGAGCTGGTTTGTATTTTATGATGGGAGATTAGAAGCGTTACTGAAATGTGATAAAAATCAGATGCATGTTCTGAAATTAGCAACACTATTTCATCTGACTGCTTTGTTTTTTATAGGGTTCAGTACCTACAGCAGTGTAGTGCACACTAGAGGACCTTCAAAATGAAAGCATCCTAGATTTGGTATTTGTATCATGACCAAGGGAAAAAATATTTCAGTACAAGTATATAATGAGCAAGATTCTCCACGGATGTAAATTATCACAGTTCCATTGCTTTTAGTAGATCATGGTATATAAATACAACTTGCGGATCTTCTTCTTAATGATATTCCTTACAATATTTGATGCCACCAATATTTATGTCTATCTTGCATCCATGATAAACTAAACTTACAAATGTCTGCATTAAAAAAACCCATCCAACCAGAAAAATGTTATTTGAGCGGTTTGTGAGAGGTGAAATAGCCAATCCAGGTACTGTATTTGAGCTTCATGCTTTGTTCATGCAGTGAATATGACAAAGTCTTAGCTGGGATCATGTATTGGTTTTAAAACTGAGAAGTTTGAGAAATTGATGTGATCTCAGCTTCCTGCTGTGTTCACTCACACCTGTGAGAGGATATTGAGTGTCAATGTGCTTGGATAGATTAGCATTGGTTTTGGCAGATGGTACAGACTGGTAAAAATCTAGTATTGTTTCTTACATATCAGTAAGAAACAAGAAGTTGGGTTAACATTTTTTTAATACAGTGTGCTTTGGCTTTCATTGTATAAAAATGTTATGACAAAGTACTGTAGTTACTCTCAAATACACTACCTTCTGTAATGTCATTCTCATCTACCCCATCTCTCAAATTCTGGATTAAAAAGTAAGGAACGAAATAAGTGAAATATGTAAACTGAGCTGTAAATGCTACAGACAGCTCAGATAACTGTTTGAATATTGGTGCCTCCTAGTAGATCTGATGAAGTGCAACTGACTGTAACAAGAGGCTTTGGGTTCGTTCTAAGTACTGCTGAAAAGACCATGAGATTGGAATACAGGAAGCTTTAGGGCATGTCAGAAAGAGAAAGTAAAATCTTACATGAGGACTATGGAGGTTAAAAAAACCCCAAAACAATTTAATTTTGTCTGTGGTTACAGGCTTTGCTACAGTAATCCTTGCATATAAATGCATGCATTCACAGCAGTTTTTTAACGTAATAAGTAGTGCACATACTTTTTCTGTTCTACATTGTGCTTGTTCCTCCTCCTTTCAGCAGTACTGAAAACTGTTCTTGCAGATGGTGGTAATACCCATGTATGAAGACTGTAGTAAGAAGGCTTTCAGTAATAAACACATGCTTATCCAGTAGTGTACTTCAGAGTTCAAAAAGAGCAATTTATTTTTGGAGTTTTTAGTATTGCTTCATCATTAATTTCTTCTCTGTAACAGCAAGAATTCATCTGTAGTTCTTGCTCCACATGTAGTGTGAGTGAGAGGAATGGTAAAATAAGCTCCATTAAGAAAAGTCATGTCACTGAGGAAGATCTGCTGTGTAAAATACTCTGCAGCCTGTTTGTGATGTTCAAATAACGAGTGAACTTCAGTATGTGCATGCCTCCATCAAAAAGCTGAAACTCTGATTGCTGGTTTCCAGTTTATTGTAGGTTTATATTGTCAGATGAGTTTAATGTTGAGGTATCCCTTCTATAAATGTTTTGTACAAATTGCTGAAAGCACGCTGTCAGATTTGCTGGAAAGGTAGCAATTTCAACAGTGAAATTTATGAATGAACTTCCTGTACATTAAAATCGCCAGCAACTTCATGTTTTGTTCTGATTTTTCAGGTGACTTATGCATGACTTATGTTCACACTTAACGATGTAGACAAGGAGATTAATTCCTTCAGAGGCTTTCATGTAGAATGTGTTTGTTCTGTAATCATCAGGTTTTTTCCCAAGCAGTCTGAGAGATGAGTGCTATCCCTATTTTACAGGTAATAAACTGTAGCAAAGGAAAATGGATGACAGTTTATACTAATGCTGGTTGCCGAAATTGAGACACCTAGAACCTAAGCTACCTTTTTCCAACCACCATGTGGTACCACACACTCTATGATCAGGGAACAGCTTCCATTGCAGCTGGTCAGTATTCAGAAACGTTGTACCCAAGGATCTCCAGTCAGAAGCTCTGAAATTGTGGAACAGGTTTGATTCAAAAGATTTACCAGCTTTGAGAAAGTAAAGCAGAGATGGGGATGAAATCCCATTCCACCACGCAATATTCAGATGGCCTAATATGAGACTGTCATCTTTTTGCTTGCCATTCTCTTCCTGCTGCATACAACTTTGCTTCAAATGTGCTTGTGAGCTTGAGCAATAACATGGGAACCTTTTTCCTTAAGCAAACCAAGCCCAGCATGTATCCATCCTGAGCAGTAGGGAGTGTGGATAAGATTATTGTGGCATTACATAATCTAGGGCCATATGATGCTACACAATGTGTAGATGTTTACCCAAATACTAGTTCTGCTGACACCTTGCATGGCACCTCTCAAGTTCTCTCCTTCCCCCTCCCACCCCCCTGCAAAGTCTTAGCCTGCCAAATGTGTTTTAGTTCTCTTCCCTAATTACCTGCTGTTCTCTTCCACCTAGACAGACTACAGGCATGGATGTTTAAAGCCTGGCAAGGATGTTATCAGCTGAAAGCAGAGTTGCTGGGCTAGGCTTTACCTTGGTGGGGCTGCAAGGCCAGGAGGATTTCTGTACCATAGCCATAGCTTACCGAGTTGCTGCCACGCAATACCCAAGCATGTTTTTGTGAGAGGGGCTTTGTTAGGCTTCATGTGTAATGATTTGTTTATTTAAAGTGTAAAGCAAATAATCAGGCTGAGTACCATTCCTAAATGGAATCAAAGTAACCTTGTATAACCTCTTCCTACTTTTTTGTGATAAAACTTCTGTAATAAGACAGGCTTGCTCTGTGAGATCATATCTTGTTCTAGCAGCTGGCCCTGGTCAAGAACATTTAACTGCTTAAACAAAGGTGCTCTTAGCTTTGAGTACAGAAGACAAGTTTGATTTTTGTTTCAGGATGTGAAAAATCCAGTCTTCAGGGCCAAGTCTATGTGGTTATATGTTGTTGTACATATTTTCATAGAAACATGCCACTATGTGCATATGTGTATAAAGTAAGTTTAATTTAAGCTTCAACTATACTTATAACCCTCTACTTTCTTCAATGAATAAGAATAACCAGGCATCCTATCATTTTATTATTTAACAGCAAGTTCTCTACCCATTCAGAGGTTTTACTGTAGGTTGTCACTGTGGAAAAAATACAGTGTATCTGTGGCCGCTGTATGGCATTGATGGAAGAGCTATATTGAAGCCTTACTTGGTGACAGAGAGAATTTGTCTATACAAATATCTTTTTCAAATTATTGCTGACAGATGTAACAATAGAAAATAATGATACTTTAATGGAAGTTAATGTTTCAAACGTATTAAGTCCATTGTGGCAGTAGTGACTTTCTGCAGTTGTCCACAGAGCATCCTAAAGGCATATTTAAGATGCATTAAGCAGGAACTATTTAGTGTTTATTTTAAGATACTTTTGAAAGGTAGAGCACAATAGAAGAGAACCTTGTCCATGATCTGTGGTTTTGTTTGCAGTACATTCAACAGATAGTTTGTGTTTCCCCTTTCTGGAACAAATGGCCTTTACTTGTGCACTTGTAAAGTGTGCAAGTACAGTTGAGCATCTGTAGTCCTTATGTTTTAATTTGTGGTCATTTCTGCACGTGTGTATAAGCTGGGAGCTCAGAGATTCGTATGACCAGTTTTGAAGACATATATGTGGTTTTGATGGTATGAATACCTGAACCTTTTAAAGGTAACAGAGAGAAGAAGGGTGATTTGAAGTTGTTGATATATGTTATTGGAAGGGTAAAAATGTTGAAGGCTGTTAACAGCTTTACTTTCTTTCCCCCATGTGAATTATGTATGTTGTAATAAAAGACCAAGTGTATGTTGGGATGAATGAGTAATTGAATGAACTGTCATATCTCTCTCCCACTCACCAGCTTGTGGAATCCACAGTTAGGGACTGTTGGCAGCGATCTCAGCTGCAGGGCAGTAGATGTGAAGTTCACAGCTAATCTCGCACACTCACAGTTAAAAATATGTGCTTATTGCTTCAAAGGTATCACTCTGAACTCTCACACTGGCATTCCAGTAGACCTTGTAAAAAGTTACTGTTCGTGAATGTACAAACACAGAAGGGAAAAAGCTCAGTAAATAAAATGGCACTTCAGTCTTGCAAGTAATTCTGGAGTTATTCAGTGTTTGGTTTATGCAGTTGATATTTTCCGACGTATTCTTTTCAAGTGTATCTTCCCTCATAGATCATACCAAAAAACCTGAAGCTCTTCAGTTCAAAAGTTAAAATAGCTTGATGCAGTAAGGAAGCAAAGTTTTGAGGTTGAGAATGACAGTCTAGATGGAAGAAGTAATATCTTCTAGAAGTAACCTTCCCTGGGTGTGATGTATTTTAAAATGTGTTTGGTAATGAATGCTATAGTTAAATTTAGGCTTGCACAGTAAGCCTGTTTTATAAAGTAATTTCTTTTCAGCAATTTTTTTTTCTCATCTTAGAAGATGATTTTGTAGGATTTTAAATTTTGAGAAAGACTGAAAAATCTTTCTTTTCCTCTCTTCTGTCCACACTTCTTATCTATGTTTAGACCATATAATAATTTCCGAGTGTTTTAATATTAATCAGGGTGACAAGCCAAACCACATTGCTGATCTTTTTGGACATTTTGTTCCTCAAAACTTCACCCCCTTTTACTTTTGTGGCCTCCCTCCTTGTCCCTGCTTTCATTGCTCTTTCCCCAGGGAGGCCTCTCTTGGTCTTGGATACATCTTCTTCTAAACTGGGAACAGTTTTTACCCTTCTGCAAAAGGAAAACTGTAGAGAGCTTAGAAATTCCTTAGCTATGTAAAAATGCAAGCCAAGGTCTAGAATGCCTTCAGTGATGTAATTGAAGTCATTTGAATCTCTGAAGTTTCTTGACAAGGACAGGGAAATGGGGATTTGGCATGCCAATAATAAAATGTTTTAGGAAATCTCTGCTTCCCCATATGTTTTTTCCCCCCACCCTTACTTTTAGAGGCACATCCAATTTGTTAAGAAATACTAAAGAGCAAAAAGAAACTTATTCTGTATGATTCAACATCATATTTTAAATTCATAATTCCTGAAAGGAGAAATTGCACTTGTTTAGTGTTCATGGAATCACCACTAATAAGAAGGAAATAAGTAGCTTTTGTATGTCTCAAGTGAGCACATAGTTCATGTGTTTAGGGTAATGTTTTCAGTGTACATGTGTATATACATTGAAAAAACAAACCAAAATTTATCCCACTAACATTAACAATATTTCATGAACAGAACGCTGATGAATTTAACACTAATGTTTTCTAATTTCCTGCTCTTCTGAGAATCACTTTTAAACAGGATATTGATTCTGTTTACAAAAAAAGAGCCAGTTTATTAATGTAAAATGGGAGTTGTGCCCAGATGAAAATATGTACTCCCTATCTGCCTTATATTGGAGCTAAATGCTGAGGTTTGCCCACCATCCACAAATAGCTTCTGACTTTACAGTAAAGGACTTTTGGGACTTCTCTTTTCTTTTTAATTTTTCTTTCTGTATATCCTTGGTAAATTTCCTGTAGAGATTGCTTGACTGGTATCTGCTGAGGGTCTGGTCCAGTGCAAGTTAAAATATCTAGGTTTTCATTAGAAGGTCCAAGGGTCTAATCCTGACCTGTGGAAATTAGCCTATGTTTTATCACTGCTCTCAGTCCATATAGAGTTATGCCCTTTCCAAAGAGAGATTTGTTGACACCATTCATGCAATATGTATTATTTATTTACAAATATACTTGCTCCATGACTAATTTCTTAGCCACTTTATTTGGCATTTACTTAACTGTGGAGCTGGAAATCTGAGTATGTCTCATGTGTGGATGAATGGTTAGCCTGTGTGATGTTGTTTATTTTTCAGAGGAACCTTAGCATCTCTGAAAGACACTTAAGCGTAGAGTGGTGCACATGTATAGAACAAAAATTTGTCTCCATTTCCCCCTGGTATGTGAGCTTTTAAAAAGCCTTATGTTTTTATTGTCTCTTTCTTGACTTGATCAGTTGAGCACAGTTTTGGAGGTTAGTGTGATAATTTGGATGGAAGGGGAAACTGATGGTGCAGTAAGGTGCTTCATTGATACAATCTGGTTTAGGGGATTTCAGTGAAGAGGACTTAAATATCTTTGCAGATTGAGACCAAAAGGAGTTAATAGGTCACACTGTATGTTTTGCTGGAGCAGAGAATTTGTGTAACTAATCTTACCACCGTAACCTACTTACTTGTTTTCTTTCTATAAGCTGGCTGATTCACTTGAATTCATTTGAACTTCAAGTATGAACTGATTCATTTGAATGATTGGAATGTACCAATTCATTCAGAAATGCACATATGACCAGAGGAAAAGTAAATAGTAAATTGCAACAAACTTACATTGCAAAGAGGGGAGAGCAAATTCCATCTGCTGTGATGTGTCTGAGTTCAGCTGTATCGGCTGGAGTTTAATTTGGGGAAAAAATAATTTTCTTGTAAATATAATGAAACAATGCAATAGAGCATCTGATATTTTTCTGGTAAATGACTGGTCGTGTACGAAAACCTCTCAGTCTTCCACCCTCACAAATAATTTAAATTCCACCCAATACTTCCAGTATTTTTAAAAGGGGCTGTTGACTAGAGATGAGTAAGCAACCCTTCTCTTGAGATAAAGTAGACTCTTTGGCTTGCAGCCCCTAATTCATTTGTCTTGCTGTCGGTCACAGTGGAAGTATCTTTATATTTTTTGAATCAAATGTTGTTCATAACTATGAACTAAAAAAGTCAATCATGTGATACCCACTAACTGCTTGTTTGCTTTTTAATGTCATTGTGTACTCTGAGAACATTCAATTCTCAGTATCCTTAAATTTCTGTGGTTATTTTAACAATTGTTGTTTATGGACTTTGAAATACTAAGTAAATTAATCAGTGCATTACTCCATGCCTCATGTTTAGGCTAGTTTCTACTTCCCTTCAAATCACTAAAAGCTCTCATATCTAATACTTTTCACTCTGCGGGCTGACAACAAAACCATAGATGCATTGAGTAATTCCAAGTCTCGATTTTGAGAAACATTTGATTTCCCCTTATTACCTTAATAAGAAAATGCACTCAGCCATCCTCTTTTCTTGTAGTAAAGCCTCATTTTCAATGTCTTCTTTTTTTGTGCTTTACCCTGTTAGTTTCTAAGCCCTGTGTTTGTGACATTGTTTCACAGTTCTCTTGGAGTCGTAATGATTTGTATCAGCTGCTACTTGTCTTCTGTCTCCTTGTCTCTTGGTCCCCAGCCTCAAACCCCATTTTTAAATCTTATACAAATTTACTGTGCCTCTTTCTGCTTTGTATTGATCCTGAAGACCTCCCTCTAGTGTGATCATTGTAATAAATGGCACTGTGCAAAGGCTAGGTAGAGTCTAATGAGCAAAACTGGCATATGTCCCATCTGTGGGCTTGATCTTATTTTCATTCAAGTTGGTGAAAAATCTCACATTGATTTTAGTACAGCAAGGTCAATATTAAATTTCCATGTATCTGTATTTATAACTCTGCATTCCTGATGGTGAATTTTCCTTCTTCTGGGACAGGAGTTACGTCTTTGTTTGTCTTACCACAGCATCTTGGCAACTGAGCCAAACCTGTGTTTGGGATCTCATCTCTATTGTAATAGAATCACAGGATCATTTAGAATGGAAAAGACCTTTAAGATCATCAAGTCCACCTGTAAACCTAACACTGCCGTGTCAACCACTAAACCATGTCCCTTAGCACCACATCTACCAATGCCAAAGTCTAGAAAAAGAAAAAGAAGGCAAAAAGATTTGGGTGTTACTGGTCACCTTGCTGCCACATTGGACCCAGTGAATTTGCCCACTCTGCACTCAGTTTTAGGAATTCTTAAGTGAGAGAATTTTTCCTTTTTGCTTGGCTATATTATATACATATGAGCACTATGTCTGATCTCTGACTGTATACATATTATCACGATCCATTTGTCAGTTTGTAGTGACAATGCAGTACCATAAGGCTTCTACTTGGTTTTGGTTTTATTTTTATTACATGATTTAGTGTTATTTACTAATCAGTCTGGGAAGGTTCCTTGAATTTAACTTACACTGCTGTTAACAGCATGTAACATCCTGCTTTGTAGCTAAGCAGTGGATATATAATACCACATGAAATAAAGAAGGACATAATTCTTCTAAAAATATAACATAGAATTCTGCAGAAAATGAACTTCTGGGTTCTAGGGGCCTGTCTTGCAACAATCTCTCAAATCAAAGCTTCCTTCTGTAAAACTTGAAGAACTGAGTCTGTGGACTAAATCTACACACTTAATGTAGATCTTGTATTGGCCAGCATTGCAATCCCTGAATCTGAGGGTTTACGTGATACACAGCAAGTTAGGTGCTGAGGTATCTAACCAGGTTAGAGTGAAGGATCAGTAACGAAGCAGGAAAGCTCAACAAAAATATATGGCCAATGAAGAGATGCTGTCTGCTTCTTTCAAATGTCACAGCCTTTTTCCAGAATATGGAGTGTGGGCGGTGTAGCTGTAATGCCCTCATCTACTCGATGGATTTGAATCTACCTCCTGCATCATCCCAAAGTATATCCCAAATGATGAACAGGATACTTAGAAGTGAAGGAAGGCTTTCTCAGTGCCTCCCATTGAAACTGTTCTGCTTTGCAAAGAGCAGGTAAATGTTCAGAAAGCCAGTGAGAGAGGGCACATGTCAGGGCACTTGTCTGGGAGGGTGGGAATGAGGTTCCTGTCCTGCTTCAGCAGTGTCGCTTTGTGGATCGGCACAACATCTGGAAAACAAACGGTGGTGCATGTTGTCCCAGGGAAGTCCCGAACAATATGGCGACTAAGTACAAATGGGTTTGAGCAAAAGTAAGGTGCAGGACTGAGCAGCGGCAGATGTAATTAATCAATTTCTTGGCTGCTGCTGCTGCTCAGCGGTCTCCTTGATGACTCAGTTACATGGTGAAATCAGCTTTCTGAATCCAAATTAAAAAAGTGGCTTTTATGAAAAGGGAAGGTTCTTTCTTGGTAATCTGTTCACAAAGTAGAACATTAACCCGCTGCATATCATACTCCCATAATATAAATGTCATCTTCCTTAATGTTCAAAGCACAGGTTTTACACAGTGAAAATTGGGAGGTCTTGCAGAATAGAAATGAGAACATTTTAGAGCATTAATTGACTTACAGGGTGAGAACCTCACCCCAAGCATGTGGGTTTGGCTTTTTGTTCTTGGCTGGTTGTAATTCTTTTCATGTCAGTTGAAGATGACCTATTTTTCTAGTGGTAAGATTTGAATCTCTGAAAAATCTACTGTTCTTGTCAAATGAACAAGGCCTTCCTCCTGTTTTAAAAACATAATTATTTTCTTGTGTATAACCTGTGGTCAGCTGCTTTAATTAAAAAACCAAAACTGTGATTTAGTGTTTTTGTAGATCATATGCAAGTAATACACAGGCAAAAGTAATCCAAGCCTCTGCAAATCCTGTATCTCAGCCTACCTCTGTTTTGTAAAGTGATATGAAGGCTTATTTTCAAGAAGGAATGTTTTTAAACATATGGCAGTTACAGATGTTAAGAATATGACTGCCTGAAAGCTGCATTACTGAGCACATGCTCAAAATGCTACCTTGGTGGACATTCTGGAGTTATCCAGTGCTCATAAAAGCAGGCATTTTTGTGTTTTTAAAGGGATTATTGGCACAATTCTGAGCAAAGACTTTGCCTAAACACTGAAAACTTGGCAGTGAAGACACAAAAGACAGGTTCTCAAAGGCAGCTATGTAAATTTGGTACTTGATTTCCATTGATGCAAATTTTGAAAGAATTGCATGAGGAGATACCCTGTTTTCTTTGACTTGGAAGGAGCCCTGTTGCAACAGGTCGTTCCACAGGTTGTCTTAAAAACAAGTGGAACTATGGCCTCAGGAAATCTGAGGGTTTTAATGGTGCTGAGATGTACCACGTTAGTTTGCAAATCATAAAATAATTTAGATTGGAAGGGCCTGCCAAGCTTTAGTTTAACAGATTAAAATAAAAATAAGTTTTCAAAATTATTAGGTATATTTATAAACTATTTGTCATTGTGATAATTATATGAGTGTTACTTAAATTTGATATAAGAACAAAGAGTACCTTTTCTGGAACAAGGGCCCATGTTCGCAGCAGCCTATCGTTAATTAGTCTAAAAGACACCAATGGCTATTGCTGAGGAATATAAAGATCTATAAAGAGTATAAAGATTCTGTGAGCAACTTTGGGACATGCTGGACTGTCAGCTACTTACTGCATTTATACCACAAGTAAAGAACTACTGTCATCAGTAAGAGGAGCTGTTAGAAAATCAAAATGTCTCTGTACTTGGTGTTATTGGTTGTTATCTTCTAAAGATAATAATATAAATTATATCTAAGTTGGAAATATTTTTCTCTCCAGTACATTTCATTTAATTTCTGCTATGATGGCAGTTTTGTGGGACTGTATTTCAACTTTATCCTTATGCTTTTTTCCCCTGAGCCTTTATCTTCATTGACACATTTTTCAGTTTTAAATATTTGCATTTTCTTTCGGTTGAAATTAATCCTGGCTGTGCCGGGTTTCTTTTGCTGACTGCACTTTTTGCTTACACACACAGCATTATACCTCTCTCACCATACCTAGCTGCAGCAAAACGTTTTGGTGCCTCTTCCACCAGGTTCACTTCTGAATCGAATGTCTAACCCTTTGCTGTGTGGTGCTGGGGACACGTTTCTGCTGTGTCACCCGTGGCGTGGCCAGCCTGTATTGTGTGTGCTTCCTGACAGGCTCTTCCTTGTTTTCCTGGTGGTTTTTAATTATGACTGTGCAGAAGAGCTGCTGGCCTCACTGCTGCTGTGTGTTTATTTGTTCCTGTATGTGTTGAGAATATGATTCATTTTTTTTTTCATTTATGATGGAATTCCAGTCCATTTATGGTGGCATGCCTTTGTACTTGTTGCATTTTTTTTCAGCACTTTGGATATTTCAATTTTTTTAAATTTATGTTTTTATTTTAACTTCTGTAGCTCCTGTTAAAGAAACTTAAAAGTATGTTTTTAAATAAAAGCCCCTCCTCTGTGACTCAGAGCATAAGTTTCACAGCTTGCCTGTATGCTGGCCACTGTATAGTGGACATTGGAATCCTTTCTGTTTTTAAATGGATTTGCACAGTGCATGAAAACTGAATGCAGCCGATTGCAGAACAGTTTTTGCACTCTTTTTTAGTAGTTATGTATCATTATAGTGCTACTTAAATGCAAGCTGACTAAACATTTTATTAGTATTTTACTACTTAATTAACAACTATCGCTGAAAACAGTCCCCATACTAAGACTTACTCCACTTAAGCATCCCTCCTGATGAAATGTAACTCCACATTTGAAGGAATATATGACATTCTGTGGAATGTTTTTTCTTGGTTGTTTCCTGAAAGTGAGCCACTTATTTAGTGCTGAGTATCTGAAATTATTTAAAACAGTATCTGCTTATGCTTTCTGTATAAAAAATGCAGTCTATATAAATAAAATTCTCAACAATAATTCACATTCTTATATGGCTGAAGAGCCTTTATACAACGAACCACCAAGTTGTAAAGTGTTCAGATTTTTCTGCTGCTAAATCAACAACTGTATTAGTCTTGTGGTGCCACTGCATGTGCCCCTTTCATTTGGTCTGTTACTCTTCTGATTTGTTCAATATGTTTGCAAGCAGCGTAAACTGGTATAACCTGCAGATGTTAGCATTTCCCAGGAATGTACACACAGAAGACCAAAAGGGTGTTTGGGTATGGGAGTGCAAGAATGGGCAAATAATTTTCTATTTGTAACTGGATTTTTATTTTTTTTAAAAAAAGTGAAATAGTGCTCTAGAGAGTTCTGGAGCTCTGCAGGATTTCTGGGAATTAGTGCTGGGATAATGATGGAAGATTACTTAGAACTTTCTGCATACAGGAAAGATGTGTCATGATTTCCTTCCATATACTGCAAGCTGACAATCTTCTACATTCCTCTTTCTTCATGAATGTCAGATGGAGGAATTTAGCAGCATACATGGGGAATTTGCGTTCAGAACTGAAGTTCTGTAGGACTTTATTCTGTTCTTATGCTTGTGTAAGTCAAGTGTAAACCATGACAGAATCACTCACAGTGAGCAACACTGGTTTCGCATCAAAGTTATTCTTCAGTCATACTTCTGTATTTCCAGGCCGTAAGATCATGGTGAATGGGGATGCAGTGTTTGAAGAGATAACCTCCTCCTTGCTGCTGTGTTCCTCTGTGGGAGGTTGCCATCTTTCAAGTATCCTAGATCAACCGTTTGAGCTCGTAGCTCAAATTTATCTTCTTTGTTGCAGAGACAGCTGTCTAATCTGCAGTCCCTGCTATGGTTGCTGACATCTGGCAGAAAGACAGGGGTGAAGGCTGGGGTAAAAGTCTTTTCAGTCACTGCAGCAGGGTTTGGCAGGGCTTGTGTCTTAATGCCATAGGTGACTGGTTTTGTCTAAACTTTGGGCTTAGGCTTTATGAGGGCTGTTAGATGGGAGAAAAATTCTTTCATAGATTTGGGCAGGGAAACTGTTAGAATTTCTACCCTGGTTGTACTTTAGATGTCTGTACAAACTAATTCTTATCTCCATAGTTTCACAGCCCAGGCTTAATCCAGGGCAGGACAAATAATAACATTAAAGGGACGTTACTGGCTGTGAGTTGAGCTCCTGTAGAAGACGGCTCAGGCTGTGGAGTTCAGTGGGGCAAGATGTATAAAAAGAATTATTCATTTGTGTAGGCGTTTGTAGGACTGAGCAGCAAGAGGTATGGCAGAGCTAGCTGTTCTCAGCCTTTAACTGGAAGCTGTAGCTGTTCCTTAATGGGGGTAAGCTGTAAATTCACAGCTGGTCTATAATTACCCTTAACTAACACTGTGAAGTAATAACTAGAGTCTTTTTTTTTTTTTTCCCTTTCCCCTCCTCCACAGGTGTCCAATGTGGTTATTTACACCTGTGAGGAGTACCTAAGAAAGTAGGTATAAAATGCTGCCATTCTGGTTTGACAGTGTTTAACAACATTGTAAATGAGTGTTCAAATTTTCAGGTGGAAGACTGGGACCTTTTTCAAATATTGTTCAAATATTTTTTTTTTTTTTAATCCTTGATCTTTTCATCCTTTTTTGTTATTCTGAATAGAATATCTAGGGTCATCATGCAAAGTGATGCTTCAGTGTGGAATTTCTTAAGAGGGATTAATTTTAAAATGATTTAGGAAATCTCATGATTTCATCAAACACTCCACAATAACACTGTGAAGCAAAGTAGCATGCACAGATACTCCTTTGGGAGTATGACAGGTCATTTGAGCTGTATTTTCTTTAGGAAATCTACTCCTTTTTATACGTGTGCAGGTTTTAGTATTATAGATCTAATGCTCCCATGAAACCCTTCTGCACTCAGCCTTACTTTGTCAGAGTAAGGATCATAGGACCAGACTGATAACGTGTTTATGAACCTCTTTCTTATCAGTTTGCCGATTGCTATTTTCTTAAGCATTTGTCCTAATGTAAAATTTGAGAGCTTCTGTAAGTTGGAAGAAAATTGAGATAATTGCCTGTACTAATGGAGAAAAAAATTCCACCTTTTTTTTTTTTTTTTTTATGGAATTTTTCATTCTGTTTGTAAGAAAAGCATTCTCTGGAGTGAGGGTTAAATGCATTCTTGACACTTGATTCCGTACCCTGCCTGCTGACTCACCATTTTGTTGGCACACAGCCATGGTACAGTTGTGCAGTATGTTTACCAAGTGCTTGAATCGCAAATAGAGTGCTGTTGGATTTTCTCATACTTGAAACGGTTGGGAAAAGTTTTAGCCTTTCAAATTAGCTATATCGCAGCCTACTTCTTTAAAGCTCAGTTTAATCTTTCAACAGGTTTTTTGAGAAAGTGGGTTTATTTAAGAAACGTCATTTAGAGAGGGAGAGTATCTTTGTGTTCAAACCAGTTACAGCCATGTATGGAAGAGCAATCCTATCAGGTCTGATATGTTTTGGGATATTTCTTTCCA